>NC_138736.1:25329416-25350161 GCF_965113295.1 Leuciscus leuciscus | reverse complement strand
TCATGACGTTGTGTGACAACTTTACCACTGTCTCTTGTGTGCTCCAAGACTCCAATTTTGACCGGAGAAGCAATGAATCGTACAATAAATCATTTCAGCTATAATGTTTAATTGCTTTATTACTGTTAATGTCAGGAAATGTGCAGCCAAACCCAGGCCCAGACACCCCTATAGGCTTTAACACCCCGGCGGATTTTAAAGAAAGGTCAGGTCTTGGTTTCTTTCATTTGAATGCATGTAGTCTTGTTCCTAAAATGGGCATGTTGCGTATCTGGGCTAACTCTACAGATTCTGATGTAATTGTCTTGTCTGAAACCTGGTTAAGTAAATCGGTTTCAGATAAAGAAATCAATATAAGCGGTTATAATGTTTTTAGGACTGACCGGTGGGGGTGGGGGTGTAGGGTGGGGGTGTAGCAATCTACATCAAAAACCAGTATCAAGTGAATGTATTGCTATCAATATCGTTAGTTAAACAGTTAGAATTTTTAGCCTTGGAGCTCAAAGTCTCTAAATCACTTTGTATAACGGTCGTTGGTTGTTACAGGACACCTTCAGCTGTTAGCGGTGCTCTGCCCTCCTTAATGCAACTCCTTTCGGATTTTAACTAGTCTTCGGAGACCTAAATTGGAATTGGTTACAACCAATATCTGATGATTTCAGAGCTAATTGTGATTCACTAAATCTCTTTCAGATTGTTGACAGTCCCACACGGCCAAACTTTAAAAACCCGGAAAAATCATCGCTATTAGATGTAATTTTAACTAATGTTCCTCATAAGTACTTACCTGCTTCCATATTTGCAAATGACATCAGCGACCACTGTGTCGTAGCAACAGTTAGAAATACTAAAATATCTAAAACCAAACCACGTATTATAGTCAAGCGTAATATGAAGCACTTCTCAGAACAAGAATTCCTTCATGATTTATCTAATTTTGACTGGGAAAAAAATATCAGTAAAGATGTTGATACTAGTGCCTGGAACCTCTTTCATGAGGGGTTTGTCAATATAATTAATAAGTATGCTCCACTAAAGAAATACAGAGTTAAAGGTTGAAACAATGCTTGGTTTTCTCCTGATTTAGCAAATATCCTCCATGAGCGCAATGTGGCATGGGCAAAAGCCAGAAAATCAAATGAGAACTCTGACAGGCTGGTTTTCAGGCAACTGCGCAATGCATGTACTCTCAAAATTAGAAAAGCCAAAGCTGATCACTTTCTTTCTCAAACCACTCATAACCTGAATAATACATCAAAATTTTGGAAAACTATCAAATCATTATCAGAAAAAAGTAAAGGCCAGGAGCTTCCTTCAAGCACTGTGATAGACTCTCAAAAACTTACTGATAAGAGCAAAATACTTGATTGTTTCAATGAACATTTCATAGCCTCAGGATTATTATTTGAGTCACTCAATACCCAACATGAGTGTTCCCCTACAGTGGAGACTGTTGGTTTGTCCTATTACAGTTTTAGACGTAAATAAAGCCCTCAAACATTTGGACACAGCAAAATCTGCAGGCCCTGATAAACTGGATCCTTATTTTTTAAAGTTAGCAGCAAATTGTATTGTTGTGCCTTTAACTAATATTTTAATCTGTGCTTGAACACAAATGTCATTCCTTCCTTCCATTCCTTAAAGGCGGTGACCCTTCTATCTTAAATAACTACAGACCAATCTCTAAATTGTCTGTCCTGGTCAAGGTTCTAGAGTCTCTTGTCAGTGATCAATTAAAAAATTTTTTTTACAGTAACAATGTTTTATCTGACTTCCAATCTGGTTTTAGAAAAGGACATAGTACAACGTTGGCAGCTCTTAAGGTTTTAAATGACTTTATTTAATCCATAGACAACAAGCAGCATTGTGTAGCCCTTTTTATTGACCTTTCTAAGGGATTTGATACAGTGAACCACATAGTGCTTAAGCACAGACTGTTGAGCGCTGGACTTTCGGAACAAACTGTCAGCTGGTTTGTTAATTATCTTACAGACAGAACTCAGTGTGTGCAGGCGGAGGGCAACACCTCTTGCTATCTCAAAACAACAAAAGGCATGCCTCAGGGGTCAGTCTTGGGGCCATTGCTTTTCATCCTCTATATAAATAACATTGATCATAACGGACGACACTGTACTGTATTGCTCAGCATCTACAGCAGACCAGGCCCTCTCCCAATTACAACTTGATTTTAACATGCTTCAACAGAACCTTTATGATTTAAAACTTGTTTTAAATGCTGAAAAAACTAAAGTCATGCTTTTTTCAAATTCAAATCAAATCTGCCTCCAATCCTCACTTCTCAGGGTATGAAGATTGAATGTGTTTCTAAATACAGATATTTACCCTTCAGATTCAGCAGCTAGCAAAAAGATTAAAACTTAAACTAGGGTTTTATTTTAGAATAAAATCCTGCCTCTCGTTCGAATCTAAAAAGAGATTAGTTGCTGCCACTTTTATGTGTATACTTGACTATGGTGATGTCTTATATATGCATGCTTCATCTCAAAGTTTACATGCACTGGACACTGTATACCATGGAGCTCTGAGGTTCATCACTGGTCTTAAAGTCCTCACTTACCATTGTGAACTGTATGAACGTGTTGGATGGTCTTCTCTATCAACACGGAGACTTCAACACTGGTATATCTTCATATATAAGGCTATTTTAGGTCTACTTCCATCCTACCTTCTGACCTACATCAATGTAAATAATATCGGGACTTACAATCTTCGTTCCCAGGATCTTTTCCTTCTGTCTGTTCCAAAGGTTAGAACTGATCTGGGAAAAAAGGTGTTTAAGTTTGCTGCTCCCTCTACATGGAACAAGTTACAGAAATCCATGAAATTAAATAAGCTTGTCTCATTGGTTGCTTATAAGAGGACGTTAACTGAATTTGAGGCAGCCACATCTGGCTGTAGATGTTCTGCCTGATATGTTAAGGATTGTGGTTGACTTCAAGGGATCTGCTATTTTAGTTGTTTTATGTTTTTATTATTTTTGTCTATTCTGTGTCTGTATGTATGGTTGTACTGCTGCCTGTCTGACACTCTTGAAAAAGAGATTTTTAATCTAAACGAGTCTCTTCCTGGTTAAATAAAGGTAAAAACAAAAACAAACAAAAAACTGCATAGCATCAGGACTGAAAGAAAGGCAGAAGTGTTTTTGCTATGGACTAGAGGAAAGTGACTGATCTGTAATTTTTTTGGTATTATACATTAAGCTTTTATTGTGTAGGCTTGATTGTTTTGATTTTCAATTATTGTCAATTATTCAATTTTTAAGGAGTCATGACATGAGGAATAATTTTTTTCGTGGTCTTTTGACATATAAGAGGTCATTGTACTATAAAAAATACCGTAAGTTTCAGACCTCAGAAATTCCTCCTAAATGAAAAAAAGCACTTCTTTCAAAAAAAGAAGTTTACTTCCTCAACATTGTGATGTTGCTATGATGTTGTGACTATGGTAGACATTTGCACCTGGCCGGCTCTACAACAACACATCAACAGCTAATTATCACTTTTGTTGCCCTCCCAGCAGTTGGTGACAAGAAGCATTATGCAGTGACATTCTAAGAGATGGAATGAGGGTGGAAAATAATCATGTTTTGCAAAAACAAACATTACTAAAAAAATAACATATTAAAATAAGAATAAAAAAAAAAAATGTAAAAAAAATTCTTATTTCATGACCCGTTTAAATTCTGAAGCATGTTTAAGTCTCTTTCCCATGTCTGTTTTAGGCAACTCTAAACAGGGAGTGCGCTGTAAAACATGTAAGATGGGAGCTCATCTTTGGTGTGTTTCTGAAGCATCAGAGAAGCCATGCCAAGGAAAGGTATGTTTGATTTGAGCTTGTCCATCTCTGCAATAGTGTAATTTTCCCTTTTCTACTGCGCTATTGTCAGTTTTGTCACTTATCTATTTTAAAAATGTACTTTTAAAAAGTATATATATATATAATTGATGTGTGTGTGTGTGTGTGTGTGTGTGTGTGTGTGTGTGTGTGTGTGTGCGCAACACAATGCAATCACTAGTAAGACTTCCTGTTAATAAAGTATCTGGTAAGAATCTATTCTAAAGTATCTGAGTATCATTAACAATGCATTAAATCACATTACACATTAATAAACCACAATAAATAAAACAAATTAAGTGATGTCAGAGCCCGTCTACGGAGAGCCTTGGCACTTCCTATTAAGTCCTATTGTACCGAATTGTGGTTGTAGTTCCACCAGAGATTAGTGGTGGAAATTTTGATTCTTTCCAGAGACTCGTTCATTTTCAGTTCGTTCACCAAAATGATTCGTTCAGATTCGTTCACTGATTCGTTCAGTGATAATTTCTTCATATTACATATATACTGCAGCAGGAGGCGAAAAAGAGTGTATTTTATGCTATGTTTTAACGAACGTATTTACTTGTTACAAAAAAAAAAGTGATTTGACTTTGATAAAATGTGTGCCTTATTTACTAAATTAATAACATAAGTCTAAATAGTTCAAATGACCTAACCAAGGTTTTCTTGCATAATTAACATTTTAATTGTTTAGTCAGACATACACATTCATAAATCTGGGATTATATTAAACGTTGATGTTCTGTATGTTGAATATATAAACAATTATATGTGCACACCTGATAACTGCGCTTTGAATGAGATTGAATCACATGCTAAATGACCGATCTACCCAGTACTCTCATTCACGAACGAAAGTACCTGTTAGTTCAATTCGTTCACGAACGAGATCTCTCTCTCTCTCTCAGACTCAAAACAGAGCGATCTCAGTCAGTGATAGGCATATTCGTTCAGTAGATCCAACCAAATACATGCCCCTTCACAGCCCGAACTGAAATGCTATTTGCTGACGTTACTCAAATGAGACCTAACCAATACTGTCATTTTTTTTGGTTTGTTTTAGTTTTTAGAGAAGTGCATATGACATGAATAAAACGTAATGAATTCATTTTTGATAATACAAACTGAACACAAGTAGTCAAGTAAATTGTTCAAGTGCAAAATACCACAGAACTAAGACTAAAACACACAAACAAAATATAAGAAAAGCAGGTAACGAGAAGTGCAAATTTAAATCAAGTAAACAGTCAAGTGCACCCCCCTTAGCTCAAACCAAGTAAAAAATGACGATGTTAATTTGTCTTTGTTATATTTAACCATTAGCTTGTGTTATTAACCTGTTTTCATTACAATGGTAAAGTGTACATTTCTTTCTTTGATGCAAACATGCTAACTACACAAACCTAGCTATATCGGTTCGCCATCATTATCGTTCAAACAACTGGTTATTTTCGTTCATGAACGACATGTACCAGTTCGTTCAACTCGTTCACAAACGATAAGATCTCTCTCTCGTTCAGACTCAAAAGCAACTCGGTCACAGTCAGTGAAGGGCGTATTCGTTCACTACATCCAACAAATCACATGCTCCGTCACATCTCATACTCGAAGGCTATTGGCTCTAGGTTCATTCTTTGACAGGTTGAAAACACCGGTTCACTGAGCTGCGCATGCGCTGCTAATAGCGCCGCGCTGCTGTGGAGGGAGGGATTTCACATTTCAGTGAACGAGAAATATGAGTCAATGGATTACGTGAACGAGAACGATTCGTTCACCTAAAGGATTCGTTCAAAAAGAACAATTCGTTCACGAACGTAACATCACTACCAGAGATCCACTGGGGGTGATCGCCCATGAGTGCAAAATGAATGGGAGTCTATGGGGCTAGACGGCTAAATTTGTCTCTTTCACCCGATTGCCGTTGAGAAATCTCAGATTTGATTGTAGGTTTTGCAAGTTCAACATGGGTTATAGGTCGAAAGTTGAATGAACGAGTACTTATGTCCTTTCGATTTCTTACAGGTTGAGTTGTTGTTGCCCATAACACGCTAGCATTCTGCTAATGAACGCTGATTGGTCAGTGAAGGACTGATTACGACCAGAGATACCACTTGATGGCATCGTGGCATCCGAAGCGGGACCAGAAACAAACAAAACAAAAACTCGTCTAGCACGTGTATTTACCTGTGTCAGCTGTGTTGTCGATGCCTCGAGAGAAAAGAAAGTGCAGAGCGCGAAAGCACCAAAGTGACTGAAGGATTGCCGTAAAGCAGCCAGTCCAGAAACCGGAAGTAACCAGAGAGTGCCAATTCTCTTCCTATTAGACATTCTCTGGTGATGTCTCATGTTTCTAGTCAAGTGAATTACGGGTCATTGGACAGGAGTCCAATCACAACTGACTTCCGGAAAAGGGAAAATAACCAATGACATTTGAGGTTATTAAAACAGTAAGTCCCGCCCCTCGACTGGCAAAAATGTTTGAGCAAACAAAAGCAGCAGGCGAGAGAAGAGGCTTGTTTGAGATGCGCCTTGCCTCGCCTGAAATGTATGCTTGAGTAGGCGGCTGCAGTGAGAGGAGGAGTGAAAAAAGTGCAGGCAAGCCGGACAGTCCTCTCTTCTCACAGTGGATCTGACACCTGCGAGATCAAAGATGGATATCGCGGGATTCACGCTCGTGCACAGTGCTGCTAATTAACTAGATGTAGCCTAATTTAAGTTCTGTTTCTTTTATATGAAAACAAATATAATGAACAAGACACACAAAGTACTTATTTAATTCCATTCCAAATACATGTTTATCAATAATTGTTTCTTTAATACAGACATGTGTTCTCTTACGAGAGGTTCTCTCGTATTGCGTAAGTTGCTTACGCTACGGGTAAAGTCATATTTTCTCGAGATCTGAAGCCAAAAAATTATCCTTAATCTTGTATATATTGTCAACGCAGTGCGGCAGCCAGCAGACCATAGCAGGCTGTATAAGCGTGCTCATTGGCTGACCTGCGGCAACTGCTGCAGCCTATCGGTGAGCCCTGCGTGACTTCGCGCCCTCTACGCGTCACAGCCCGCCAGAATGGGTGTGGCTTAGCGTATATAAAGACGGGCTCAACAGGCTGAACTCTGATTTTCATCTCTTCAGCGAAGCTCTTCGCATCGCTGGATCTTGAGAAGCCGCCGCCGTTGAAGCAAGCAACCAGCAAGCCTAGGAAGCGTCTGAGGAAGCCGGCCGTCTTCGCCACCTTCAGCCATCCGTGCCTGTTGAGCTATCCGGCGACAGTATCCTTTTTCTGCTGTGTGTGTGTTCGCCGCTGCGCAATGAGCTGGCCACCTGTTCCCGCATGTTGTGTCCCCCGGGCTTCCCTGGGACTCATGCAGTGATGCTCGGCGCGCACGGCGTTGACAAGAGGTTCCCGTAGCGTAAGCATCTTACGCAATACGAGAGAACCTCTCGTAAGAGAACGTACTCGGTTACCTAACGTAACCTCGGTTCTCTCTAGAAGAGGGAACGAGTATTGCGTAACCTGCCGTGCTCGCGCCACAAGCTTATTCGCTTCAGTCAATGAAAACCAGAGTTCAGCCTGTTGAGCCCGTCTTTATATACGCTAAGCCACACCCATTCTGGCTTCAGATCTCGAGAAAAGATGACTTTACCCGTAGCGTATGCAACTTACGCAATACTCGTTCCCTCTTCTAGAGAGAACAATACGGTGGTTTAAACCAATGAGCATTAAGCTGTGTCATCAAGCAAGTCGTTTCCCATCGTGCTTTTGATCAGCGCAGTCAGTGGAGAGCAAATGCGCCCGACTGCAGAATCCGACACGTCCGCCTTGCGCTCGCGAGAGATTTTTGACATACGTCAGCATGACATCAGAGCAAGGCGGACCGCACTCGGACACATTTCTAACCGGCATGCATCTCGCACTGATCACCGGTGATCGGTTCTGCACAGATTTTGCTCATCTCAAACAAGCCTAAGATCAAGCGCGAGAGCGTGGGGAATGATCATGCGAGCCTGCAGGGTTTGAATGAGCTCGCGAGTTCCCGTTTCATCGCCTGTAGACACTGTAAAATCTAATTAGCTGGACTTACTTAAAAAAAAGCATGCAAACCGATTGCCTTAAAAAAAACAAAAAAACATGTAAAGTGAAATAGGAATAGTATGTGGTACTAACAAATGCTTAGTTAGTATAGTTCACTTTCACAAGAGTTCTAGTAACTAAAAAAGAACTGTAGAGAGTACTTGATAATTTACTTTAAATAAAATATAATTGTTACCATTGTTGTGTTTTGCAGCCTGAATGTTGAAGTCTGTGACTCAAGTATGATCAATTGCAAGATTGTCACAAATGTAGTATATGTATACATATATGCATATATATATATATATATATATATGTATATAATAATAATAAATATATATATATATATATATATATATATATATATATATATATATATTTATATATTTATATATATTTATATTTATTATTATTATATACATATATGTATGCATATATGTGTAACGGTCACCAGCTGGAGTGCCCTTGAGAGCCACCAGAGGGCACTCCACATAAGACTATTATCACTCACAAACTACATTTCCCATAACTCACTGCTCGGACTCATCATCACTTATCACTGATCACATTCACCTGTACCTCATTCACTGATTGCATTCACCTGTGTCACATCATCCTGTTAGTCTCAGTCTATTTATACCATGTTTATTCAGTCACTCACTGCGAAGTCTTGTTAAGTGTTACACTGCATTTCTGAGCGTTTCCCTGGTTTTCGATATCTTGCCCTGTTCCCTGGATTACTCTCTTGCCTCTGGTCCCTGCCTGTTTGTTTGTTTTGTTTCTTTCTTTGTTTTGACTGCCTGCCTGTGTATGACCCTAGCCTGTACATTGGATTACGCCTCTGGATTTCCCCAGCCAATAAAGCTGCATTTGGATCCTACATCTTGCCTCCAGTAGCATTCATGACAGAAGACTTCGCCACACCCAGATCCAGCAGCTATGACCTCCAGAAATCCAGCAGTACGGATCTCGCCTGATCTTCCCAGCATGAGCCGGGAGTTCGCTGGACAGATTGCGGCCTTGGCCCTGGATAGCCTCGATCTGTTCCAGTACACCTGGGGGTTTGTTCCTCTCGCTACCTCTTGCTCTCTGGGTGATGAGGCTATTAAGTTGTGTTACCGGCTGGGGGCTAAGGAGGTCGACCCGAGGGAGCTCCCTGATCTCTCCGGTCTGGATTGGAGAGAGGCACTCTCCAGATGTCTGGAGAGCTTCCTTCCGTGGCACGCCATGTCACCGTCTGCACTTCACGCCAGTCCAGCCGAGCCTGCACTTCACGCCAGTCCAGCCGAGCCCGCACTTCACGCCAGTCCAGCCGAGCCCACACTTCACGCCAGTCCAGCCGAGCCCGCACTTCACGCCAGTCCAGCCGAGCCCGCACTTCACGCCAGTCCAGCCGAGCCCGCACTTCACGCCAAATCTGCCGAAGCCAAGGCAGTATGCGTCATGCCCGCCGCCCCTGAGACTGAGAGCGTCATGCCCGCCGCACCTGAGACAGCAAGCGACATGCCCGCCAAGCTAGAGCCCTCTTCACCGCTGGTCCCGTCCAGCACAGAGCCCTCTTCACCGCTGGTCCCGTCCAGCACAGAGCCCTCTTCACCGCTGGTCCCGTCCAGCACAGAGCCCTCTTCACCGCTGGTCCCGTCCAGCACAGAGCCCTCTTCACCGCTGGTCCCGTCCAGCTCAGAGCCCTCTTCGCCGCTGGTCCCGCCCAGCTCAGAGCCCTCTTCGCCGCTGGTTCCGTCCAGTTCAGAGCCCACTTCATCGCTGGTCCTGTCCAGCTCAAAGTCCTCTTCGCCGCTGGTCCTACCCAGCTCAAAGCCCTCGCTGATGCTGGTCCCGTCAAGCTCAGAGCGCGCTGAGCCAGAGCCAGAGCTTCACGTCAGTCCTGCCGAGCCAGAGCCAGAGCTTCACGTCAGTCCTGCCGAGCCAGAGCCAGAGCTTCACGTCAGTCCTGCCGAGACAGAGCCAGAGCTTCACGTCAGTCCTGCCGAGCCAGAGCCAGAGCTTCACGACAGTCCTGCCGAGCCCGAGCCAGAGTTCCACGTCACGTCCGCCCGTCCAGAGTCTCGTCCCGCTGAGACCGAATCTGATCCTGATCCTGATCCTGATCCTGATCCTGATCCTGATCCTGAGCCTGAGCCTGAGCCTGAGCCTGAATCTGTTCCTCTTCCTCTTTCTACGCCTGTGTCTTCGGACAAGATGGCCGACTCCACGCCTGTGTCTTCGGACAAGATGGCCGACTCCACGCCTGTGTCTTCGGACAAGATGGCCGGCTCCACGCCTGTGTCTTCGGACAAGATGGCCGGCTCCACGCCTGTGTCTTCGGACAAGATGGCCGAATCCACGCCTGTGTCTCCGGACAAGATGGCCGCCGCCGAGCCAGTGTCTCCGGACAAGATGGCCGCCGCCGAGCCAGTGTCTCCGGACAAGATGGCCGCCGCCGAGCCAGTGTCTCCGGACAAGATGGCCGCCGCCGAGCCAGTGTCTCCGGACAAGATGGCCGCCACCGAGCCAGTGTCTCCGGACAAGATGGCCTCCACCGATCCAGTGTCTGTTCAAGTCACGTCTGCCGAGCCAGTGTCTCCGGACAAGATGGCCGCCGCCGTGCCAGTGACTCCAGACAAGATGGTCGCCGCCGATCCAGAGTCTGTTCAAGTCACGTATGCTGAACCAGTGTCTCCAGACAAGATGGCCGCCGCCAAACCAGTGTCTCCAGACAAGATGGCCGCCACCGAGCCAGTGTCTCTGGTCAAAATGGCTGCTGCCACGTCGACTGAGCCCTCTGCAGAGATAGCCGCTGACATGCCTGAACCTGAGCCCTCAACAGAGATGGCCGCTGTCACGCTGTCTGTTCCTGAGCCGGTGTCTGTTCCTGTACCTGAGCCGGTGTCTGTTCCTGTCCTTGAGCCGGTGTCTGTTCCTGTCCCTGTGTCTGTTCCTGTTCCTGAGCCGGTGTCTGTTCCTGTGCCATGGCCGCCTGAAGGGTCGTCTCCGCCCTGGCCGCCTGAAGGGCTGCCTGCACAGCCTGCTCCGCCCTGGTCGCCTGCACAGCCTGCTCCGCCCTGGTCGCCTGCACAGCCTGCTCCGCCCTGGTCGCCTGCACAGCCTGCTCCGCCCTGGTCGCCTGCACAGCCTGCTCCGCCCTGGTCGCCTGCACAGCCTGCTCCGCCCTGGCCTTCCGCCCTGCCGGAGTCTTCAGGTCCTCTTCCGCTGCACGGGCCTGGCCCTCCATCCCGCCCCCGGGTCCGCCTCCGCTCCACCTCCCTCCTGGACAGTTTTAGGAGCGTCTGGAATCCGCTCCTTAAAGGGGGGGCTATGTAACGGTCACCAGCTGGAGTGCCCTTGAGAGCCACCAGAGGGCACTCCACATAAGACTATTATCACTCACAAACTACATTTCCCATAACTCACTGCTCGGACTCATCATCACTTATCACTGATCACATTCACCTGTACCTCATTCACTGATTGCATTCACCTGTGTCACATCATCCTGTTAGTCTCAGTCTATTTATACCATGTTTATTCAGTCACTCACCGCGAAGTCTTGTTAAGTGTTACACTGCATTTCTGAGCGTTTCCCTGGTTTTCTTGTTTCTTGGTTTTTGATATCTTGCCCTGTTCCCTGCCTGTTTGTTTGTTTTGTTTCTTTCTTTGTTTTGACTGCCTGCCTGTGTATGACCCTAGCCTGTACATTGGATTACGCCTCTGGATTTCCCCAGCCAATAAAGCTGCATTTGGATCCTACATCTTGCCTCCAGTAGCATTCATGACAATATGTATACATATATGTATATAATAATATATATATATATATATATATTTATTATTATATACATATATGTATGCATATATGTATATAATAATATGTATATATATATTATATTGTTGCAATCACAGCAGTAATGGGAAGAGTATTACAATAGTATAAATGAAGTTCCAAGTGCCCAACCAAAGGGATCACTAATCGCCATAATGGTGACTAAAAAAAAGAAAATCAACATCAATTTATAAAGTCAGCTTATGTGATGTTTTCTCAAATTTTTCAGTTGTATTAAAATTTCAACATTCAAGATGACTTTGGGAAATGAGTGAATGCAAACAGAGAAAAATAACTGCAGAAGTGGAGGAAATGAGTGAAACATCCATTAAGATTTTCCCTTCCTCAAAAACCACACTCAAACCAATCAATTAATCTTAACTTGGGTTTTCTTAGTAAACAAAGCATAGTATGTGAATAGTACAGATTACTAGATTTTTACAATTAAGTAAAAGTTAACTAATAGGCCTAAGTGTTAGTTAGAATCACTGTTGGATTTTACAGTGTATAATAAGTTATCTGACAGTTGATTATTCTGTTTTACTCTTACTGTACTCGTTCATTTGATTACCAATGGGTCATGTTCTTTTACGTGGATCCCACAATCACAAACTCGCCAGTCTGATCTTTAGCCAGAGGTTATGGCTTATGCTATTTAATAGGCCACCCATGCTTGCCATTATTTAAATAGTAGTTCCGTTTAGCCCCCTACAGTCGCCTATATAACAACTTATGCCGAGTTCACACTGCACGATGTTCAAAGTAGTCGGGTCACTGTTCTTTTCACACAGCATGACTATCTGGGGTAACATTCAGTTGCTGCTGTGTTCACACCGCACGATGGATCGGCGACAGGGGGATTTACACTGCATGACTTTACAAAAGAAAGAATTGCTGACAACTTCTGTCTGGTCCGCAAACTACATTTCACAACCAAACACGCGAGAAGTGATAAGGAAATAACACAAGATCACGTGTGCATGAGACCGGAGTTCTCGCGCGAGACTGAAATTGTTATTAAAAATGATAGCCTGCAAGAAGATTGCGATCCAAATTGTCTTGCACTGATTTGCAGTGAAAAAGAGAAAAATAAACAGTTTATGCTGGAGGAAATGGTTGGGAAGACGAGGGGAGCAAGGACTGTGTGTTCTGCAAAGAGAGTTGGGGGTAAATAAATAATTTTGCAATGTGCTGCTGTTGCTGCTGGTCAAGCAAATGTGTGTGCTTTGTTTCTGTTTGATATAATTGTAAATATATCTATTAAAATACTGATATTCTGTAAAATACAGATATATCCTCCCCGAACTCCCCGCTGCTCTGTATCTTGCTCTCTCATTGGCTGTAGGTCATCGCCAATGTAGTTTTCAGTCAGAACACTTTCACACAGCAGGATTTTGAATCGCCGACAGGTCCAGATATTTAGTATTTGGTGACTCTCTCAGATCGTGTCTTTGATCATTCACTCTGCGTGATTGTCACTCACATGAACGACCACCAATTTGCCTATGATTTCGGGCATTTGACGGCGATCTCACAAAACCTGTCGGCGAGAGCGAAAATCGGGCCTAAAATCGTTCAGTGTGAACTCGGCATTAATTAAAGCTAAAAAAATAATCAGAGGTTATGGCTAGCTCTATGAAGTAATGTTTGCTATTATTTTGATAGTATTTTTGTCTAGCCCCCTATAGTGAATGCAACTGCATAACAACTTAACTAAAGTCAAGCAGTTAGTCAGAAATCTATAATCATGCCCCATACTCCATCTATCCCAAGCTCTAGTATGTATTTAACCCTGGACGCAGATTTGCAGTTACAGTGGAGACAACATAATATATTAGAGTTAATAATTTCAGACTAAGGGGCTGTTTACATGACAGCGTTTTGAAATAAAAATGTAAAACTTTTTATGCATTTAGGCCATTTATTTACAAGACAACAGCATTTCGGGTGCCTGAAAACATAAGCTTTTGAAAACTGTTTTCAAAGTGCATGTTTTGGAAAAAGGTCTCCATGTAAACAACAAAAAACGTGAATCTGTGGAAACGATGACGTCATGCACATGCGTATTACATGTTCAGTCTATAGTGTTTCATCTCCATCTAATGGCCTGGCAGCAGAATACAGAGTTTTTAGTTGTTTTCGCGGATATGTGTGAATGGGGATGGTTTTGACAATGTATGCGGAAAACTTATAGGAAAAACTTCTCAGTTTTAATCGTATTGTTGTTGTTTTGTAAACGTTCCCTAAGTCAGGATAAATTCAAATGTAACTATTTATTATTAGTCAGGTTGTCAGGGATCAGGTTGTTGTAGTAAAGCCACCGCTGGGTTTTTGCTTCGCAGGGCGGGTAGGGGAGGGGTGTATTGTTGAGTGAGATTGTCAGTGAGATTTACCCAGCCACTAAAACCAACAGCTGGGTAATACAAAAACTACCCAACCACGGGTAAAAATAACCCAACAAAATGACCCAACAGGCTCAGCCCAGCATTTGGGTAGAAAAAAATAACCTAGTGTTTTTTAGAGTGTATAATTCACCTGTTACCCAGATACAATTATACTTCATGATTGTCAAAAGAATTGACATATGGTCAAAAGAAAATGTTTTGTTTTCTTGAAACATTTTTGATAATAGGTGGATATAATGTATATCGAGATCAAAAGGATGTGGATGGGCAAGCCATGTAATGCCAGAGTAATGTATTGTCAAAACTTATATTTGACAGTGGTGTTCATGTAATCTTTTCTCGATACAAAATCAAAGTAATCAATATTTCTAGTCACTGAATGTATGCTTTTCCATAATCCAAGCTAGCTTGCTTCAATGGTGACGTCAACTGCATGCATGAGTTGTGAAGATTGCGACATTGAATCTAGGAATGATTGGATTGTTGGATTTCAAATCAGTAGGGGTTGAGGCAACAGAAGAAACATTGTAACAAGCTATTTTATGGATGGTAAGTGTAATATTATAACTGAAATCTTGTTAGTAATTAGTTACACTACTAGTTACTGCAAAATGTAATATTATTATGGTGATGCATTACTATTAATGCATTACAACCCAACACTGCCAGGGAGAGGATGGGATAGGGAGAGTGTAGAACAGGCCAACAGATGGAGAATTGGATGAAGTGAGCACAGCCCTCCTGGCCATAATGACACTGTGCTCAGAGAACACAGAGATGGCACTCCTGGTCGTGTCACCCAGGGAGTACAGAGATGGTACACTTGGCCCTGACAGTGCAGGCAGGAAACACAGGTAACTCGGGGATGGCCTCCATAGCCGTAACATAATATGCTGGGGTAGCCTAATGGCTGTGACAGAACAAGGCTGGCAGTCACGGCCTCCGCCATGACAGGGTGAGCAGATGGCTTGAGTGGCTCCAGGGCTAGACCGGACTCAAAGGATGAGTGCTTTCCCGTCCATGGCAGAGAGCTCAAGAGCAGAAGATGTTGCTGCCTCAGAGGGAGCTGCAGCAAACACTGCAGCCTTGGCACTACTGGACTTGTGACCACTGGGACCATCGGATTTGGGGCAACTGGACTAGGGACCTATGGGAGCACTAGACTTGTCTGTAGTATTCATAGATT
Source organism: Leuciscus leuciscus (assembly GCF_965113295.1). Lineage (NCBI taxonomy): Eukaryota > Metazoa > Chordata > Actinopteri > Cypriniformes > Leuciscidae > Leuciscus > Leuciscus leuciscus. The sequence goes on along the minus strand of NC_138736.1, from coordinate 25,334,813 downwards.
AAAATCTGACAGGCACAGTTCACAGTCTAGAGAGAAACAGGCAGAAATTCAAACCATGAGTCCACCAAAAAAAAAAAAAAAAAAAAAACATTTATTTTATCAGCCCAGTCTGTTAAATTGATCAATAATTTGTGCATACTTATATAGTTGGAAATATTTAATATTTAATTTTTTATTTTTTTTTACTAAAAGCATAAAACAGAGATCGAATTATTATATCTCATATTTGTATTTCTCTTTCTTTCTTCAAGTCTGGCATGTTCAAGAGGAATTTAAGCTCACCTGTATTGACAGGTGATCGATTATGTGCTGTGAAGACACAGGGTATGTGCGTCAGAAAAAGAAGTCTGATTCAGTGTGTAAAATAATGAAATGGCATGATTATTAACGTAATGTTCATTTGTGTTTATTATATATTCTACTTAACATCAAGGGTTAAATTGGAATTAAGGTGGAGTTGTGGAAAATGTGTGCAAAACAGGTTAATCATATGTGCTATTAGTATACTTTAAGCCAAAACTACGAGAGAATACTTTCACATGTATTTATGAGATATACTTAAAGGGATAGTTCACTTTGAAATTAAATTTTGGTATGTTTTAGCTTACCTCAAGGGCATCCAAGATGTAGGTGTCTTTTTTTCCGCAGTAGTTTCAATTTTGATATTTTTAGGTCAAACCGTTCTTGTCTGTCAGTCATATAATGCAGGTCTGTGGTCATTGTCTCAAAGAGCATGCACAGAGTCCAAATTAAAACAATTCCCCATCGTCCAAATTAAACAATTCCCCATTGTAAGTAGCCATTGATGGCCTAAGACACGAAACGAGCGGTTTGTGTGAGAAAACGAACAGTATTTATATCGTTTTTACCTCTTGAACACAGCCACGTCCAAGTGATCTGAGGGGGCGCGCACATCCTGCTGTGTGACGTGTGCGCAGACTGGTGCATAGATATATACACTAGAAGTCGCCTTGTCTATGGTTTCTTTCCAATGAACTGCAGTAGCCAAGGCGACATCTAGTGTATATATCTATGCACCAGTCTGCACACGTCACACAGCGCACCCTCAGATCACTTGGATGTGGCTGTGTTCAAGAGGTAAAAACGATATAAATACTGTTCGTTTTCTCACACAAACCGCTCGTTTCGTGTCTTAGGCCATCATTGTGTACTTACGATGGGGAATTGTTTAATTTGGACGATGGGGAATTGTTTTAATTTGGACTCTGTGCATGCTCTTTGAGACAGTGACCACAGACCTACATTATATGACTGACAGACAAGAACGGTTTGACCTAAAAATATCAAAATTGAAACTACTGCGGAAAAAAGACACCTACATCTTGGATGCCCTTGAGGTAAGCTAAAACATACCAAAATTTAATTTCAAAGTGAACTATCCCTTTAACAAAATAAGACTTAAGTATACTTGGCTTATACTAACATGCATACAGAAAAGTTCATAGTGTGTATTTGGACTATCCGCTTTATTTATAACATAAGAGCAGATGGAGCCATTTGTAACTTCCGGTGTCATCTGCTTCCAGTTATTTTAGCTGTACATTATGTTGGTTGATATTAGTATTTGTACAGCATTAGTACTACTACTAATATTTGTTATCATGTTATTTTAATATATTTTCATCATCTTAAAAACACTGGTTATGCTGCTAATGAATCTGTAATTCTGCATATTAACAGAAAATTGCTTATTTCCGCATTGCAAAATAAAGTAGATACTTAAACTTTTGATTTAGGTATACAAAAGAAAAGTATTATGAAGTACTCGAAGTATGCTTGTAGTTGACTTTACTCTTTTAAATAATAATAATAATAATAATAATTCGTTACATTCATATAGCGCTTTTCTGGGTACTCAAAGCGCTTTACATGGAAGGGGGAATCTCCTCAACCACCACCAATGTGCAGCATCCACCTGGATGATGCGACGGCAGCCATGTTGCGCCAGAACGCACACCACACGTCAGCTTATTGGTGGAGAGGAGACAGGGTGAAGAAGCCAATCAGTATATGGGGATGATTAGGAGGCCATGATGGATAGAGGCCAATCGGCAAATTTGGCCAGGATGCCGGGGTTACACCCCTACTCTTTTTTGAAGGACATCCTGCAATTTTTAATGACCACAGAGAGTCAGGACCTCGGTTTAACGTCTCATCCGAAGGACAGTGCTTTTTGACAGTATAGTGTCCCCGTCACTGTACTGGGGCGTTAGGACCCACACAGACCACAGGGTGAGCACCCCCTACTGGCCTCACTAACACCTCTTCCAGCAGCAACCTGGTTTTCTCAGGAGGTCTCCCATCCAGGTACTAACCAGGCTCAACCCTGCTTAGCTTCAGTGGGCAACCAGTCTTGGGCTACAGGGTGATATGGCTGCTGGCGAACCCTTTTGATAGTAGCCAATTATTGTTTTTTCCCCAAAACATACTGGCTTCTTTGAGGTAGTAGATACATCTTATAAACTTACATAAACTTTGGGGTAGAGTGAATCGTGCATGGGTGGAACTGAACCTGTACACAATGGGTCTAACCCACACAGAAACAGATGACTTTATTGACAATTTAAACTGGCTTAATTATAAGCTTTAACCAGAATAAATCATTTTAAATTTCATCAAATACATCCAGTCAAATAGTAAATGGAGTCTCAGTCACACTTAATATTAGGTGTCTTTTAAACTACTATGTACTTGCATAAAAAAATAAAAATAAAAAAAAAAGTATGTACTTGAGCACAATGTACTTATTGTGTTCATGTTGTATTTCAAAACAATTTTGCTGCTATTGAAATGGGACATGGGTAAGTTTATGACAGGTTTGGTGGCATGGGTCATTTTAAGAGTGGGTTAAGTAGTAAGGAAAGGGTCAACAATGTTATTATAGCAGAATACGTTTAGGTTATAATTATAAATTATAAATTAATTACCGATGTAATCACATGCATGCATTCAAATATTAGTAAACATGTACAGTATGTACATAAGTACATTTTATCAAATTATTAAAACATTAGTACATAGTAGTTAAAAGTCAACATAGAAGTCAACTGTAAATATACTTCAAGTACAGTTAAATATGTATTTCAAATCTAAAATTAATACCTAAATAGAAATTTAGTAGTATATTTAAAGTGCATTGTAAAAAAAGTGTACATTGTAAACTATAAGTGTGATGTTAAGTTCACTTAAAGAAAACAGTATACTTGCAGAATAAAAATTCTTAAACTAATTTACTCACAGGATATGTGTGTGGACTAGATATAGAGTGGAGATGTATAAGGAGAATATATAAAGTGGACTAGAAGTATATACCTATCATTTTAATTGTAGTATTGTTAACAGTACAGTTGCCAAACAAACACTAATATATATATATATATATATATATATATATATATATATATATATATATATATATATATCTCAACTAGTATACTACTGTTACACTTAAAGTACACGTAACTAGGATACTCAAGAAAGTGGGCCAATTTAGTCCCAAGAAGTATTGAAAAAGTAAATTTAATATAATTTGTAATACTACATAAATTAAACTTGGAAAATATAATTGAACTTTACTTTTTAAAATGAACTTGATGTTTACTTCTCTTTTTAAAGAGCGAGTATGTCTGTGTACAGTGCTCATTATTTTGACATGTATGTTTGTGATATGATAGAGTCAAAAGCTCTTCTGGATCCTGTGTATTCTACACTGTGCTTTGGAACTTCTCTGGCCAACACCAGCCGATCTAGCTTTGGGAGTTTTTGTGAATCTCCAACACAAAGTCTGGTGGGTACCATATATACCACAAGTGTGTTTAGCTCTTAAAGACGTTGTGGCTTGTTGAAAATTAAGATTTAATAAAGTTGTTCAAAATACAAAGTGGGTGCCACTTTATATTAGTTGTCTTTAACTACTATGCACTAACATTTAAATTAATAATTTGATGCAGTGCACTTATGCAGTGTAAATACAGTGTACATATGTATTTTATGATACAACATCATTTTCTAAGTAATTCTGAAGACTTTGGGTAATTTTTTAAGGTGTGTTTGATTATGGTTGGAGCCAAACTCTGCAGGATGTTAGCCCTCCAGGAGCAGGGTTGGATCTACCATAAAACGAGCTGTGTGAATCCCTGCAAGAAAATCTAGTTAAAAATGCAAAAAAAAATAGTCAACTAAACATAATATCAGTTAACATGTGAATATTCAAATTTGCAATTTTAAAAAAAAACTCAAAATACCTAGAAATAGAAAGGGGTGTACAGGGGGGCCTATAAGGATCTCCCCTAAGGGCCCTGCTCTGGAAAAGAAAGATTAGTTAGAAGGCATCTGGCTCTGGCATCCCCTCCCTTCTAAGCGATTTATAATTTTCTACTTTTCAAACTAATTTTCTTTTTTTGAACATCTTAAGAAAATGTTCACAATTAATATTAGCAGTTGTATTGCATTTTTTGCTGAAAAAAGTAAGATTAATATATGCCTACTTTCTACAAAGTCAGAATGTCCATGGCACCATGGCGGACATATTGGCTTTAGGTCAGACTGACAAAATGAGCACAGAAAATTTTATTCAATTCATGTGACCCAGATACTCCAAACAAACTCAACTATGATAATGATTACAGTATTGGATGAAAAATCATCTCCCATGCTTCATACAAGAGACTAAAGAATATGTATCCTGGTGCACATTGTCTGTTTAAGGGATATATTTTAAGAAATACCTGCATGTAATTACAGATGTAATTCATTTCTGTAATTAAGTTGGCTTGAGAAAGCCAACTTACTGAAATCCTATTTAAACTTATTAAGTTGGCTTGGGAAAGCCAACTTACTGATATTGTACTTAAACTTATTATTAAGTTGGCTTGGGAAAGCCAACTTACTGAAATCCTATTTAAACTTATTATTAAGTTGGCTTGGAAAAGCCAACTTACTGATATTGTACTTAAACTTATTAAGTTGGCTTGAGAAAGCCAACTTACTGAAATCCTATTTAAACTTATTATTATTATTCTTTTTCTGAACGCAAATTTTTGGACACTAACTCCTCCTAGAGCTTTAACTCTACATACTCCAAACTCGGGTCAGACCTTCATACTGTTCTAACTTGGTGTGCTATATCTTTTCAGACTGGTTTGCGTTACAGTTTTCTTAAAAATGAATATTAAAAATCATAAAAAACCCATTGACTTTCATTGCAGAATGCACAAATTGAGCCAAGACTACGGTGGCCCATTAGTGCACAACCAAAAAACTCAAATCTAAATTCTCTGAAGCCCTAGACTCAATTAAACTACCATTCTTTCTATCTATCTATCTATCTATCTATCTATCTATCTATCTATCTATCTATCTATCTATCTATCTATC
>NC_138736.1:25099416-25321916 GCF_965113295.1 Leuciscus leuciscus | reverse complement strand
TCTAACTAATCAGTCTTTCTTTCTTTCATTCTAACTAATCTATTTTTCTTTCTTTCTTTTTAACTAGTCCATCTTTCTTTCTAACTAACTAATCCACCATTCTTTCTTTCTTTCTCGTTCTTTCTTTCTTTCTTTCTTTCTAATCTTTTCTTTCTTTCTTTCTTTCTTTCTTTCTTTATACGTAATCTTTCTCTCTTTTAAACTTCTAACTACTTTAAACTTCTAACTACTTCTAACTACTTTAAACTTCTAACTACTTTAAACTTCTAACTACTTTTAACTTCTTCAAACTCTCTGGTCCGGCTTTCTCAAGCCAACCCCTTTCACCCTAACCCATCCTTAAACCTAACCATACCGCCAAACCTGACCCATATCCGACCTCAGTAGCAGCACAAGTGTTTTGCAATACAATAGGAACTCAATAAGTATATTGTACTTATTTTTTAGTTGTTAAGGACACCTAATATAAAGTGTAACGGATTTTTATAATGAATATATCTCAATTGTTTCAATAGTGTTTTGTTTAGTACCTAAACTTGCTAATCTTTTTCCAGCAATTACAAAAAATATATATTTGTCAAAAATTTTGCATTTACTGAATGGAAGCTAAAACTTTTAACTCTAATCAATCTTTTTGTGTTTTTGAGGATGAAGAGGAGGGTCAGGAGAGGAATGAATGTGTGTCCACTGAGGGGAAGAAATTGACCGAAAACCCAGGAAAGGGTAAGAGAATCAACATTCTGACAAGTATACATGGAGAAATATAGATGCATAGTTACAAGTCAGTGGTTCTCAAATGGTTTTGCTTTAGAACAGAGACTTTACATTAAACATCAACTGATAAATCTGTATTCAGTTCTACAGCGCAAGTGATATTGGTTTTATACAACAGTTCTACAAAATAATTAACATTGATTATTAATTAATATTATAAAAATTGGTCAGTTATTTTGTATAGGGTACAATGTGGCTAAAGGCACACATTAAGAAAAATTTGCTTTTGACTACTCCTATAGTGTATGTGTCATGAGTGGCTGTGGTGAATAAAGCGCACAATGATAGACATACTACAATAACACTCTTTAACTCTCAGGAAATACAGGGGAACCCAGGACACAGACATTGAAATTAGGTCAACTTAGAATAACAGGAGCAAACACTAAACAGAACACTATCCTGACACAACCTGCATCACACCCCTGGTCAGAAGTTTTTGAATGCTCATGCTCTAAGGCAATGGCTCATTCCATATTCTTGGTGTTGGCTAATGCATCGCTGCAGGCTCAATCTCTCCGTCTGCGGTGGGCTCAGGCGTCCATTTTCAATTCAATTCAATTCAATTCAATTCAATTCAATTCAATTCAATTCAATTCAATCAACTTTATTGATCCCACAAGGGGCAATTAGTTAAGAGCAGCATGTATGGGCCATTCTACAGAATTGGTGCAAACTGCTGTCCCTCATCCAAAAAACACATTTGAAAAGCATTTAATTATTAAAATATTAGATGTTTACTAAGATCCTTCAATTATCTATTGAAACCCACAATAATATTTAAGATATCAGTAAGCTTTATATATATATATAAAATCATCATTTATGGGCTACTTTCAATTAGGAGGTGGCTGTCCCAAACCCTAACCCCTACATTTCAACTTGTGAAAATGATATTGAAAAAAATTTTGCGAATTTTTCCATTCTTGTTTTAATATATATATATATATATATATATATATATATATATATATATATATATATATATATATATATATATATATATATATAAATGAAGTTAAAAAAAAATATTTATTTTACATTTTATTTTTAAATCATGAAACTTTATCTAAAAAAAACGTGTCCTGCATTTTCATGTCACTACCAAAACAGTGAATGTTGTAGTCCATTGGCTGAGACTGATTTTAACCACACCCCTACATTTTTGATCAGGCAATATTCCTGTGTCCCTCTCTCTCATGTGCTATATGGTGAGTAGATTGATTCCATCATTTTGAGGTAAATGTGTTCTAAAGTCTAACAATCTTTGTGTAACTTTAAGGAATGTCACTACCAAACTCATTTTTTCTGCTATTGAGAAAACTTTTTTGGATGTTATTCCATAACATTTAGTTGTTATATGTGTTCAACTGTTCTGACCAGTGATTGCTAACCATGTGCTGATTAGCATCTTTGAGCTAGGCTCAAAAGTATCTAAAATTGTCACTACCAAAACAGTCACAACCGAAACATGTCTTGAAGTTACGTTTGTGACATTATTGTTTTGGTAGTGACAAAAGGGAACACATAATCCTTTATTTGGAGGAATAAACTACATTTTAGTACAGTTATGCAAATAATTACTACTGTAGTATGTTTTAGTAGTGTTTTAGTGTTTTAGTATGCAAGATTCTGTTAAAATTCTGTAATGTGATGAGGTTACAATTATTATGACCGCCGCTAGCATAGCTAGCGAAAGCGGTCATATAAAGTTTTTTAGTTTTTTTTTGTCATCTACTGAATTTTTCGTCAACGATACCAGGGACACCGAAACACCGGGGAACATGACATTTGGTGGGCATGTAGCCCCACTAGACTTTTACGGAAAAATTTCGTTTGGTCCCCGGGGGCCACTCGGGGGCCCCCCCAAACCCCAAAAATGCAGTTTTTCCTAAATAACTACCTGAACCGTGGCACCGAGGATGAAGAAATTTTTATGGTATGTTGGTCTTAAGGGCCCACATCAACCTAGCCCATAATCACTCATTTGTGATTTGCGCCCCTCCCATAAAAAATTAAAATGCAATATTATTCTGCTTTAACCCTCTGGGGACCAAGCTGTTTTTGGGGCCCTTGAGATGTTCTGACATGCTCTGACATTTGTGCTTTTTTCAGTTATTTATAAACATGTTAATGGCAAAGGTGTAAATTCACTCTATATAGCACAAACAGGCCTACCATAATATGCGAGCAACATGTATGTAGATGTTTGTATTTTTAAGAGAATAATGTTTATGCGTGGTTATTTAAAAAAATAAAAATGAAAGTTGCTGAAATAAGACCACAAAACTCATACAAAATATGTGCCCACAAGACTTTTGACTAATGGATGTTGTCCCTTTCAGTTCTAGCTTCAAAATTATGTGAAAATAGTCTTGCTTTATCGTTCACAAAAAAAAATACATTGATTTAAATGGTGTAAAACAGGTTTTGCTTGGAAAGCCAATATGCGAGGGGGAGGAGTAGTTTACACCTTAGTCCCACCCACTCTGCATAATGACTCTGCATAATTAGCCATTCATTCAGGTGTGACACTGACTGAGCCACAATGCAAGGACAAAATATATATTTTGAAGAAGACTTATATTGACCATTTAAGATTTTGCTTACATCTATCTTGTAAATATGTTTTGCTATTTTATTAAAAAGGTTACAATTACAACAATAATTACAATTTCAGCAATATTTCTGCAAAAAAGTACTCTTTCTTTGTAAAAAAAAAAAAAAAAAGATTATAGGCCTACATTTTATCATATGTATTCATTAGTTTGAATATAGCCAACATTGGAACATCTTAGTCTATGACTTTATTTTTGACAAAATAGTATTTTATATATATGAGCAGAAAAGCTTATTTGATGTGACAGTATATTCTACAGTAAAAACTGTACCCAAATCTAGTCAACAAAATGTTGTCTTTCATACTTCGCCTGACTGTAACGCAGTAACTGTAACTGTAAAAGCAGTTTATTCTTTCACACACAGACGCGTGATTCATATTTAGGCTAAACACTCTTTACAAATATGTACCCTTCATTCATATCACAGAAACGCGATTCATTTTAGGCTAAACAGTCTTTACAAATATGTACCCTTCATTCATCTCACAGAAACGCGATTCATATTATAGAAACGCGATTCATCTTTTTGTTTACATAAGCCTACAACGTTATTCCATAACGTTATTCCACATTAACACTTGAGAAAGGATAACTTAGCCTACCTCACTCCTCAGCGGGATCTGCTCCTCATATCAGCACGGAAAATTTTCTCCATAAGGTAGGCTATATTATGCCTCTTTGTTTACAGCTGATGTGGGGGCGTTTCACAGACTGAAATGGTTCTCAGAATTTGCGTTTGAATAGCACGCGCTCTCCGGGGCGTGGTCAAATTACTTTTGAATGGCTCGTAATGAGCTCGACTGGAGTCGCTCTCTTTTTATACAGATTACAGAAGCTGATAATATTTGTTTTTTATATAAATTACTTCATTTAAAAGCTGCGATCTCAAGCTTTATGCCCGTGGGTCTGTTTGCCTGTTTGACTGAATTTTCGCAGAGTTATAGATCATTTTCGAACGCGTTTCAAACGGGAGTTCACTGACAGAGAGAAGGCAGAAATCTCATCATGTTAAAGTTTCTTTATTTGTCAAAAAGCAAAACACTTTATTTTTATTGTGAATATACAGAAAAAAAATAGAAACTGAACAGGATCGATTGATGTATTACACGAAAATGAAAGATCAAAATTAACAGAGCATTTAGTGTTTATTTTCATTGCTAAAAAAAAAAAACGAGCAAAACGCGCGGGCGCGTTTTTGGTCCCCAGAGGGTTAATCGCCCCTATCTTCAGTTGAGATGTTCAGAACTGCACCATATTTCATGTGTATGATTAACTTGACATCCTCTGGGGGTATGCTAAGTTTCGTAGAATTTCATCCATGGGGGGGGGTATAAAATAAATTCATTTATGTGCACATTTAGTGACTGTACACTCATCGGCCTGTAGATGGTGGTGTTGAGCGAAGGGTTGCTGGTTTAGGATGATACTGTCACACACACACATGCAGGAATACAAACAAACGCAAGCATGCACACACACTGACATCCACACGCACAGACACACACCCATACACACACATACAAATCCACATGCACAGACACACACACAAACATGCACGCATACATACACGCACAGACACACACACACACACACACACACACACACACACACACACACACACACACACACACAGACATGCACATACTACTACTTTTTTTAGGTATATACATAAACACGCAATATAGCCAAATTGCTCAGTGCAGGCCTGAGCGGCGGTCATATTTTGTACCTCTAGTTTAAGGTTGCAGTCCATGATACTAGCTTAGGTGTAAGGTTGTTGTCAGTAATGTTCATTTCTATGATTAACTTGACAGGGAGAATGACATAAAACACCAACATGCCTAAAAAAAAATAGAAAAACTACAACAGAGAGACAGAGAGAATACAAACAGAGGTTGAGGGAAGACCCAGTGAAGTACGAGGAATACTTAAGGAAAGAAAGAGAAAGAAATAAGAAACAAAGGGAAGAAGGAAAGTTGAAGAGTATCAGTGAATTATCTGACAGGGAGCAAAGACATGTCAGAAAAGCATGGAGGAAAAGACAGAAAAGACACAGGATGATGGTGAAAAGACAAAGAGATTGAATACTGTTGAATACTCCTTAGAACAAAGGAAAATTATTCTGAAATTAATGTTTTATGTAAACACACACACACACACACACACACACACACACACACACACACACACACACACACACACACACACACACACACACACACACACACACACACACACACACACACACACACACACACACACACACACACACACACACACACACACAGTTCAGTGGTTCTGGAGATTTATCTGAATGAGGAAAATTATTCTGAAATTAATGTTTTATGTAAGCACACACACACACACACACACACACACACACACACACACACACACACACACACACACACACGCACAGTTCAGTGGTTCTGGAGATTTATCTGAATGAGGAAATTGCATTTTATGTTAATATAAATAAATAACTATGATGCACATATGCATCATAGTTATTTATTTATATTAACATAAAATGTGGACAGTCTGATTCAGCCATGGCAAACTAAGTATTGTAGTCACTACCAAAACATTACTGTCACTACCAAAAATGTGCAGTCACTACCGTAACATGGGATGTTTTGTCAAAAATAAAGTATATTGAATTATCAACTAAAGATGTTATGATAGTGTTTGGTTCAATGCATATTCAAACTAATGAATCCTTCACTTTGAAATCAGTACGATAAACTGCGATAAACTTTATGCCTTCTACAAAGAAAGATTGGGTTCAAAATACAACAAATCTCATAAATTACACTTACAATTTTAATCTTTATTTATTTTACCTGTACAAATATTTTTTAATTATTTAATATTGTGTTTCGGTAGTGACAAATTTGGGGAGAAGGAAAATATTCCAACATTTTCTGAAAATACAATATGAGAATTAACTGCACAATTACTAGAAAAGTGTACCTTGGATATTATACAATTTGCATACATGTAAAATTTGTAAAAAAAAAAAAAAAAAATTCAAGATGTTTCCAACTCTGACTTTGCACCAATTCTGTAGAATGGCCCGTATACAACAGTACATAACACAAATCACACACATTATTCGCAACATACAACCGTCAATCAATATGTGCACTTTTTTCCTCTTTTTTCCCTTCCTTTCCTCCCTTTCTCTTTAAAAAAAAACAAAAAAACATTTTGTGCGGTGGGATGATGGCTGGCTGTGCTCTGGATCTGTGGGGGTGGGGCTAGAATCCTCCGCTAGGCAGATGGTGTTGGCCACTCTATTGTTTTCACACAATTTTTAAATATGATGGTTTCATTATAAATATAGTAATTATCTCTAAGGTTGACAGCCAACTTGATATATAATATTTACCATTTGAATTAATGTCATGTCAACAAATGGAAAATTCAGCCAGCTAATTATTTTCATGTTAATTATTGTGCCTTTAGCCCCAACAGCAGGGGTGCCTTTTACCCCAAATGCCATACTTTTATATTCTTCCGTTATTGATAAACTGTTCCTTTAATTACCTTGAACAAAACTGAAAATCATTAACAAGACCTTTGTTTCAAAATATGTCAATAATTGTATTGATTTTCATTGCTACATAAATCTACAATATTTTTTAAAAAAAACATTAAATATTAGACCAAATTAGCTCAGAATCAACTTTGCATTAGTGTCCGCGATCGCGTCAAGGATCAGCCAAATTTCCACGTGCATGATGCTCAATGATCAAAAGATGATCAAAAGCGGTTGTTAAGAAAAGTGAATTTTTTGCCATCTAGTGGTTTAAAAGAGAATAAAGTAAAATGCGGCTTCTCCCTGGTGTGCCTTTAGCCCCATTGTACCCTACGACTACCAAGTGGTGTCACAGACATTTCCCCTCCATACTCAAACTATTCTGTAAGCTAGTGTCTCCCAACCATTGTGCATGGCAAACTTGTGTTGTGACAGTTTGCCAGGTGTGAAAAACGATCAAATTTCACACAAAAAAGTAATTCATATCTTCATTGTAGGAGCAAATATATTGCAAAAAAAAAATAAGATAAATAATAATAATAATAATCTACAAATGAAAATAAATGCGATATAATTCATATATGTCATCATCCAATGTGCACATCTAGTCCAATTGTAACACTACTATGGAGACGGAGGTTAGTATGAATACATTTGCAGGAGCTTTATTCGGACAACAAAAGCAGGCAGTATGGACTGGTGAGTGACAGCAGGTATACAAGCACAATCTTTGTAACACAGGGTATGCTAACGGTGCAGGAATGCTTCCACATGTCAAAACACGACTCAGATATCTATTTACAGGTAAGGTTTCTTAGTCTTTGTGCGGCATTAAACACAACTAAGGTAGGTATTCAAAGGTAAAGATTCTCAGAGTCTTTACAACAAAGAACAGAACTCAGAACTTAGGTACATATTTATAGGCACATCTTAGAATTAAACTTGAACTTAACTGGTATCCACTCTGAGAAACAAATGTCACAACAGGAGAAGTTTGGTGAGCCAGCTCTTTACTAAAGCGCAAAGTCAGTATCCATTCCAGTGTTAATTGCCAGGCCAGGATTGATTCTTGCTTGCAGAGTTTACATCATGCTCCATACACTCCAACAACGAGCATCAGGTGCAGCTCGCTAAAGCACTGAGCATGCGAATGACAGAACAGAGTCCAGGATGATTGTGACACCAGTGTTTCTCCAAACTTTTCTCTGCCATGGCACTAACAAAAACAGGCAATAACTGACATGGCACTAACAGTGCTGGATTCAGTAGCATGAATTTTGACTGACATAGGTTAATAACAACAATGGTGTTGAATGACGAACAGAGCACCTGACAGTGGATAACAGCAGTGGAATGAACAGTAGGCAGATAATGCAATGGATGACTCGATGCACTGTCCAAGAATGATATCGGAGGTAAATAACCATAAAGTAAGACAATAAGTATCAACACTGGGCAAAGGGAAACACTGCATGCTGTGGGATGTTTTGTGTGTAGCTGGCCTAATTCTTCTGTTAGAAAGAACAGGAGCTACTCCAAAGTGAAGTTTGGAATCCAAATATTTATTATGGAATAAACAATAAACACGCTTTGGTTGTGTGGATAAGGATAAAGAGGACCAGGCCTGGACATTATGTTATGTTTTGTTTATGAGTGTGCGGCAGTTGCCCATGAGGGGCTTCTGTCCTTACTTTTGTTTTGTGTTTGTCTTTTTTATAATTAAAGCTTGTGAAAGTTCGCCGGTTCCCTCCTCCTCCTTCTTCCCACAACAACTAACCTTGCTACATTGGTGCCAAAACCCGGGAAGAAGGAGGGACACGCTGTCGGAGAGCCCTCGCTGCTGAGAGGGGTGCTGAGGAGGTTGGGCAGCAAAGGGGCGGTGACCGCCGGTGGCTGCCCGAGGCAGTGGTGCTGCTGCGATTGAACAGCAGGTGGGACCAATAGCGTCTGGCTGCAGACTTGTCACTTGCACTCTCAGACTTGCACTCTCAGACCTGCACGCTCAGACACCAGCGCTTCCTCTGCCTGTGATGTCACTTGCAACTGACACAAATTAACCAGAAATATGTTTCCAGCAGTAAATATTATGCTATAATATTTATTTTTTCAGGAAATAAAAAAATCTGCATATTTTTTGAGTTATTAAACATTGTATCGTTAAAGTTGGTATTATACCTTATATTGCTATCATATACTGTTGTGTACCAACATTAACACAACATTTCCCCAAAATCATGTTTAATCGGAGATACAAAATTTATGACTTGGGAGCAGGGAGATACGAGGTTACGCTGTCATTGATTAGAATGGAACGGACACAGACGTGTTCATCAAAGTCTGCGGTCGCGTTGAGCCTTTTGACAAGAGATAAGGCTTTAAGTAAGGCTATTCAAATCTAATGATTGTGGTTACATACATCTTCCTAAACTCCATTTTAAACGTTTAAGAGATATGAGTGATGCAATACCAAAATACTAGGCTGTCTAAAATAGGCGGAAATTAATCTGCACGGACACAAATTCGGCAGTCACGTTGAGCCTTTTGACAAGAGAAAAGGCTTCAATAGTTAACCAAAGCTAACGACTGTGGTTACATACATCTTCCTAAACTCCATTTTAAAGGTTTAAGAGTTATAAGTGAAGCAGAACAAAAAACGATGAGGTGACTAGGCTGTCCAATAGGCGGAAATTAGCTTAATCTGAATGCAAACTTACCTTCGTGGCTCATGGGCTTCCTTCTGCACCGAAGCATTACAGCTATCGATTTTTAACACAACAGGCCTACTCAAATGTATCTAACCTAACTATTTTCACTCGTTATTGTCTAAAAAACATACGGGGCCCTATTTTAACGATCTGAAACGCAAGTGTCAAAGCGCAAAGCGCAAGTAACTTTGTGGGCGGGTCTCGGCGCTGTTGCTATTTTCCCGGCGGGATAAATGACTCTTGCGCCAGGCGCAAATCTAAAATGGGTTGGTCTGAAGTAGCTTCATTATTCATAGGTGTGGTTTGGGCGTAACGTGAAATAAACCAATCAGAGCGTCATCTCACATTCCCTTTAAGAGCAGATGCGCTTTTTCCATAGCGGATTGCTATTGTAACGGCGGATTTGCCAGGCGCGCGCCAGCAGCGGTTCACAGCCAAGGAGAGCAACGCTCTCGTCACGGCCGTAAAAGAGAGAAGTTACATTGAAATGGAGAAACCCACCCAAATTAACTTCGGTTAATTTGGGTAAATGTGTAAGCTAGATGTATGCTTTTATAATAAATTGTTTATCTATCTATCTATCTATCTATCTATCTATCTATCTATCTATCTATCTATCTATCTATCTATCTATCTATCGTAATAATGTATGATTTGCAAAAATGAAAACTGCTGCTTCTGTGTAGATGAGAGAATCAAAGTGCGCGTTGTGCACACGCTACATTGATTATGGCCAAGCATGCGCCCTTAAAATAGCATATGAATAACATGCGCAACGCGCCACTGACTTTAAACTATTTTTTCCTGGTTAGTGGCGCAATTGTTTTCTAAACCTGCAAAATAGCAAGAAGGACCGTTTGCGCCGGAACACGCCTCCTCTTTGCGCTGAACCGCCCCCGGGAGCGCAAGTGTATTTCTTAGTTAACCGACGTGCTTCTGTGGAGGGAAAAGTCCGCTTTGCGCGGGTGCAAAATAGGAATGATACATGCATCGGTGTACAAAGTCACTTGCGCTGGGTGCAAGATAGGGCCCACAGAGTTATCCAAAGATAGGCTAACTTGCGCCAGTAACTTAGACAGCCCTTTTTTCTCAGCCTAGTAATAATAAGCCTAGTAAAAAGTAGACATTTAAAATACATCAATAACTGATATCATAGTTTAACACAGATAAAATCAGAGTTAAAGGGTTAGTTCACCCAAAAATGAAAATGATGTCATTAATGACTCACCCTCATGTCGTTCCAAGCCCGTAAGACCTCCGTTCATCTTCGGAACACAGTTTAAGATATTTTAGATTTAGTCCGAGAGCTTTCTGTCCCTCCATTGAAAATGTATGTACGTTATTCTGTCCTTGTCCAGAAAGGTAATAAAGACATCATCAAAGTAGTTGTAACGTAAACGACTCTGGGTAAATGTGAATTAGCTCAAGAATATGGGGAATTTTGGGAATATTAATAATTATGACTCATGGTCATAATTCATAAGTCGCATGTACATTTATTTTATCAATTATCGAGATTACCTTGTTCTGTAACTGGTCTGACCAACATTTAATTCGTCCAGCGAATAAATGTAAGATCATTACAGTTAAGAAGGGGTATTCACAAACTCCAAGAAAGTTTTATGTTCTGGCCACGGACATCAAACTTTCTGAGTTTATTAATTAAAACTACTCAAGTAGTCTATATATCGAGCTTTGTAGCTTATAATTGGATCTTTTAAGTTTCATTGACTTATAAAGTGGATTTTCAAACACAGAGACAGTGAAAAGTATTAATGGGTTTATTAATAAAATGGCACACACTAGAGATTATATAAACTACAAATATAAACGTACATAAAAATGCAAACAAACAAACATTTAACCGAAACAAAACATAAAACATAGCGTGATCAGAATGAAATGAAATGAAAGAAAGAAAGATATAGAGAGAAGGGAAAAGCTAGTAATTATTACATACAGAAACCTAAGTTCACGAGACACCTGGAACAGCTTTTATAGGAATCAATATACTTGCGAGTGCTCTTTCTGGTCAGGCTGAAGCTGATGCAGGAAGCGAGGGTGGTGTCCTGTTTCTGCTGGGCCTTCCGGTGCCGCGAGAAGCTTGAAAGGCTCACTGAATGTAATGTTACCAGAAAATAAGGTTCATCTCCCGGGATGGGAGAGGTTTAAAGTCTTTGTTGCAAGGGACGCAGCTACGACTCGAACATGTGCTCGCTCGATAGAGAAGACCAGAGCCTCCTCCAGATGTTCCTTTGGAGAAGCGCTGCGCCGAGGAAGAGAGTTAAGAGAGTTGAGTTGAGTTGGATGAGAGAGAGAGGAAACTGAAGGTTTGGACTTTTATCAGTGTCCCATGTGCCGTCCCCTCCTTCGTGTAGGACGAATCAGCTGTCGAGATTTTCTTAGGCGGGAAGATCCCTTTGTTCGTTTGGAACGGTCTCCTGGCTCGAGTTACAGTGACGATTGACTTAAGCCTTTCGGTTCCAGAAATATGAAATGTGTAAGCAATGTATATTACTGCATTCTGCTATTGGAATTCGATTCTGTTAGATTAAGAGAATTACAAAGACATCAAACGCATCACATGAAGGTTGTAGCAATGCGAAGTTACAGGAGATATGCAGAATTACACACATTTAAAGTCTTGATTACCACATGACAAAATCGTAGACACCCCAATATGACATGGTCATAATAAAAGGCACCTCAGAAATATATCAACATTTTGGTAATGTCCTATGGTAAGTCAAGGGAAAATCTGTGGGTGTGTGTGGTGCGTTTGGGACGTGACTGCTGGGAATGTCTGCTTTCCTGGGTCGTAAAGTTTTATGGTCTGAGGTAGGGTTACAAAACCATGATTCTATTTGAGACCCTAAATTGGGGGAAAAATTCTTTCGATAGACACTTAGAATTCAAACCTGCAAATTAGAAACCACACATGCATAATGGAATTGTACATATATTTACTAAATATTGCTTATCCTGAGTTACACATAAAGGGGGGGGTCTTTTGGTGTGTGTGTGTGTGTTCTGGAATGTCTCGAGGCTGTGAGGTTGGGGGAAACCCAGCCAAACTGGCGCTGGCAAATTGGTCCTTGTGGAGTAATTATTAACCAGTAAGGACAAAGACGATGTGTTTTGCCATCACATGATCTACTTAATGCGAAAAGCAGATGTCATTGTTGCTACATAGTCCATGTGACTACAGTGGCTCACCTTTCTGGACAAGGACAGAATAACGTACATACATTTTCAATGGAGAGACAGAAAGCTCTCGGACTAAATCTAAAATATCTTAAACTGTGTTCCGAAGATGAACGGAGGTCTTACGGGCTTGGAACGACATGAGGGTGAGTCATTAATGACATCATTTTCACTTTTGGGTGAACTAATCCTTTAAGGCTTGCTTTACGTGTTGCTCGACGAGGATTTCTTAATCGTTGCGACTTTTAATCCTGAGGAGACAAAATGCCGCGAGGCTCCCGTCCCGCCGCGGAGTGAAGAAGAGGTGGAGTTATGAGGATTCTCAGACAGTTGAAGTGTCCAGTGGAGTTAAGAGATTTGCTCTAGCTATTTTCAACACTTTAGATTGGTTAATAATTTGTAAAAATAACAGAACCACGTGGGGACTGACCAATAGCATCGATTTGTGAAAAAATATTAAATTGACAAAATTTGGACATACAAGGTTTCCGCCCGACAGCGACAATATATATTTATTTATATGTATATACTTGCAAGAAACGATTTTTGAACGATTTTGGGAGCTGTTCTCAATCCAACACGAACCACACTATGCGTCGATTGCAAGTGACGTCACTTGCAGAGGAAGCACTGGTGTCTGAGCGTGCAGGTCTGGGAGTGCAAGTGCAGGTCTGCAGCCAGAACCTTCTCGGTGGGACGGAGAACTCGGTACCATGCTCCTGGGTCGAGGAGGGGTGGCTGCCGTCCGAGAGGGAGTGGAGGATCCCGTTCGCCGTGGACCGGAGCCTGCTGCCGTCCGCCATGTCAAGTCAAGTCAAGTCAGCTTTATTTAAATAGCGCTTTTTACAATACAGATTGTATCAAAGCAGCTTCATATTGATAACATAAAAATAATACAACAAAGTTTGTTTCTAGAAGAAAATTGCATCATCGTCCACCCTTAATAAGGCAGATCAATAATATTGTTGAATATTAAATGTCCCCAACTAAGCAAGCCAAAAGCCAAGGCAACAGTAGCAAGGAACCAAAACTCCATCAGGTGACAGAATGGAGAAAAAAACCTTGGGAGAACCCAGGCTCAGTCAGGGGCCAGTTCTCCTCTGGCCAACAAGCGAACAGTGTATGATTATGATCCAGGCAGCATTACAGGTCAGAAGTCAGATTGGTCGTGTCGATGAGGCCTTCACAGGGCTGATGAGGCTGGCACTTCAGGGATGCGTCATGGTTAGGTCCAGGTGCAGATCCACCATCTGATCTGGATACGGCCGGGGTCCACCTCACTTCAGTAAACGGAGAGACTGGTTGACACTTCAGTACTGCGTTGTCGTCGCGTCCAGGCGCAGGTCCTTCATCGGATCTGGATATGGCCTGGATCCGGCGGAAGAGGAGAGCCTACTTGACACTTCAGGACTGCGTTGTCGTCGCGTCCAGGCGCTGGTCCTTCATCAGATCTGGATACAGCCTGGATCCGACGGACTGCAGTAAACCTCGGTATAAACAGAGAGACTAATATTAGCGTAGACGCCATTCTTCTTATGATGTAACGAGTACATCAGGATTTATGGGAAGTGTTCCCGGTTCCGGCTGGCCTAATCTATGCAGCCAAATATGGAATTATAGAAGACTATAATGTGTTATGTGTATGCTAGGTCAAAGAAATGTGTTTTTAGTCTAGCTTTGAACTGACAGAGTGTGTCTGCTTCCCGGACAATGTTAGGAAGACTGTTCCAAAGTTTTGGTGCTAAATAGGAGAAGGATCTACCGCCAGCAATCGATTTTGATATTCTAGGTGTTATCAACTGGCCGGAATTTTGAGATCGCAATAGACGTGAAGGACTATAATGTGTTAAGAGCTCGCTCAAGTACTGCGGAGCTAAACCATTTAGTGCTTTGTAAGTAATCAGCAATATTTTAAAATGTATACGATGTTTAATAGGGAGCCAATGCAGTGTTGACAGAACTGGGCTAATATGGTCATACTTCCTGGTTCTGGTAAGAACTCGAGCTGCTGCGTTTTGGACCAGCTGTAATTTGTTTATTAACCCTCTGAGGTCTGAGCTGTTTTCTGGCCCTGGAGGTGTTCTGACATGCTCTGACATTTGTGCTTATTTCTGTTACTTGTGACATTGTCATGGCTAAAGTCTTATTACACTGTATTTAGCACAAACTCTGCTACAATAATATATCAGCAGCATGTATGTAAAAGTTTGTAGTTTTGAGATAATGACATTTATGCGTGGTTTGTGAAAATACAAAAAAAAAAAATGTCACTGAAATAAGGCCATGAAACCCATACTGATTATTTCTTCACAAGACTTTTGAAAATTGTATCACGTAGCCTAGAATATTTGCTCCAAAACTATGTGAAAATCACCCTGACTGCTCATTCAGATAAGACAATATATTGATTTAAAATTTCTAAGACGTGTTTTGTGTGAGAAAGCCATATGCGAAGAGGCGTGATCATCTCATGAATATGTAAGCCTTCAACACCTGAGAAAGACAAAGACACTCCCCTAACTGCCCTATTAGGAGCGATCAGGCCCTGTCATTCAGAGCAACCTTGCACAAAGAATGAGGAGATTTAAAAAAGAATGGCTTTTAGATTTATTTACAACACAACATAATCCAAAAATACACAACAAATGACAAAAGAGCACATTGAAAACAATGATCCAAAGACAGAAACCTTTGTGCCATTCCTAAAAACATTGTACATACCTTTCATTTCCAAGGTGTTTGATTTTCACTTTACCATGTTCATGTACAGAGACTCATGTGAATGTTGAAGTCAGCAGGACTCAGTTGCATCTGGTCCCTGAAAGAAAAAAAAAAAAAAAGTGAACATACTGGTATCAAGAGAAACTAGGCCTGCACAATTTTGGGAATACATTTTAGATTTTTCTGGTTAAAATTGCTTTTTAAAATTCACAGAATACACACACACACACACACACACACACACACACACACACACACACACACACACACACAAATGTTTCCAACAATATATACTATAATGAACACCATAAGCTATGTGCAGTACTGCATAAAATAATTATAACAATAACCTATAGCAGCCTATAAATCTTCCAAAAGATTTCAGTAACAATGCTAGAGAAAAATATATTGATTATCTTATGTTACTTCAAATGTTTCCATTCGTTATGATGATATGAAATGAGATAATAGTAAAAACATAAAGCCTAATGTTTGGTGCATTTTTCCTTTCAAACGCAATCGCGCTCCAAAATATGATACATTCAAACGCACAGCGTGCTCCAAAATATGATACATTCAAACGCACAGCGCGCTCCAAAATATGATACATTCAAACCCACAGCGCGCTCCAAAATATGATACATTCAAACCCACAGCGCGCTCCAAAATATGATACATTCAAACGCCATCGCGCTCCAAAATATGATACATTCAAACGCCATCGCGCTCCAAAATATTAAACATTATGGTTATACATATGAGCAGATATCCACAAACAGTATTTAACAGTAAACACGGGTCTAAATAGTATAATATTCACCATATATCTAGCAACAGTTCAACTGCAATGTGAAGTTTATGCAACAATACCATAAACTAATAAGTAAGAATTTCTTACCTTACATCTTTCTTGTCTTCAAATTGCGTTCTTCTTCTTCTGGGGGTAAAATCCAATGTAAGCTCAGACGTGTCTTCCAAACTCGACGAAAATCAGAGACTTGTGAAGTTTTTTGGTGTTTTGTGTTTGAGGTAACGAGGGCGTTCGCGTTCCATGTGGACGATTTGCATGTGAATCTCTTTAGCAAGCGTTTGAGATACTGGACATCCTGTTGGTTTTATACAAATTACTTAAACAGAGAATATTTGTTTTCAGTTTGAATCCGATCATTTAAAAGTACACACTTAAATGTGTATAAAGGTATATGGCTCATAAATGTGTGACAAGTATTCGCTGAGTTTTGTTTCAGTTTATAGACGTGCTCAAGAAAAAAAAGTTCACCGTGACGGAGAGGCAGAACGCACACCCTGTTTATTTTCTTTATTTTACAAAAGCACAATGTTTTGATTTGATTGTAAGTGGACACATACAAAAGTAGAAATATCACAGATTCTTTTTTTATATTTCTTTTTTCTGTATAACCATAAATGACGGAGTAATTTAAGTTTATTGTACTACAATGTGAAGAAAATCCAGCAAAACGCGGGGGCGCGTTTGTCGACCTCAGAGGGTTAAAGTGTTGTTTGTTTTACTCTTCCAGTTTGATTCTCTTTCGTTTGTTTTTCTAGTGCATAAAAGTTTATTTTAAAAGTTCCTGCCTTCTCTCCTCCACCTTATTGTGGTTGGCACAAAACATGTTTATCCATGTTGCAAGTAAACACGTATTTGATATCAATCATCTCGTGTTCAAGATCCACCTATTGGAAGGGCATCCGTACCTGACCTATGCAGAAAGCATCCAATTGCACCAAGTCTGGCTTGACAGATAGGAGGATGAGCCCAATGCCAGGTAAGAGATCACCCCGGTTTTCCCTGATCAGGTCTCTTATAAAGCCTCTGCTTTGGTCGTCAGAGGCTCAATGCCTCCTCCTTGCTATCCACTTACTAGGCCAAGCTTCTGGTCGACATGGGGCTACAACTAGAGAAAGGGTCTTCCTCACCCTATCTCTGGAAGGGGACCATTACTGTTAATGATACTATTACTATTAACCTTGTTTTCCACAATCCAAAGCTGTCCAAGATAGCGGGCATACTATAGCTGTCTCCGTGGTCGGAGAGCGTGCACTGTGGCTTAATATCTCCCTGATAGTGAAAAGTGGCGTATTGCAGGAAAGCCGGTTGAGCCTGTCCAGGGAGCTGTCACTTTAATGCCAAAAAGGAACCAAGAGGCCCAAGAAAGCTGCCAAAAAAACAACAAACCCCACTCCATCGGACCTGCTTATCCATGTCACTAAGCATGTCTTTATATCCTTGTTTGGCAAAATTTTCATTATTGTATGTGCTGCTAAGTTTAATTATTTTTGCATGTTACTACATATCATTCAGATCTCTGACTATGTAACTTATTTTAACTTGGTTAAGTGTTACCAGGCTCATTATTATGGATCAAGCACCGCCTTTTCAGATGATCATCCTCTGGCTTACAGGGCCTCGATGCTCGCTTAAGAAAGGTAGCTGGATCTATCCACTCGATGTTGCAGAGAACCAGGGTTTTCTGAAACCTATTGTTAAACCTATTGTTAATTGCATTTTATTCACATTTGGTATTGTTTTTTCCTTACTGTCCACGAACAGAATACATGTTGGGTCGCAACCTACCAGATGAGAACCAATGCCACAGAACAAGAAGAATGATTCTATTATTTTGAGATCAACCTTGATAGACTCTGTTTGGCTTCTTTTTATATACAGTATATTATTTTTATTGGGCTTCCAATCTGTATATATATATTTTTTTTTCTTTAGATGTATATGAGATCAATTTAATGATCTCTAGACAAACAGACTAGACATTACTGACACAGCACAGTGTCCAGACCTGCTAACAGTACAACTCTGTACACCTTTTCAGTTACAGATGTCTCTCTTCCTGAGAATGTTAACTCTGAATTGGATGAGATATCTAAGGTAAAGTAACATTTCTGAATAATCTGTGACGTTTTTTCTAGAGATGAATCTACTCTATCTTTATATTTAAATTATAAACTGCTGATTAGATATTGCTTTGTGTTTTCATTTCAGGTTCCTAAAGTTCGCTCCTTTCACACT
The DNA here is from genome assembly GCF_965113295.1 of Leuciscus leuciscus. Taxonomy (NCBI): domain Eukaryota; kingdom Metazoa; phylum Chordata; class Actinopteri; order Cypriniformes; family Leuciscidae; genus Leuciscus; species Leuciscus leuciscus. Next base: position 25,303,304 of record NC_138736.1, on the reverse strand, counting down.
TACGTGGCACTTTACAAGTTTCTCCCTCAAGAGCAAAAAGATTTAGAATTACGGTAAGTCCAGCATGTGTGTGTGTGATAGAAAATCTCTCAAACACCAATGTGACAAGTAAAGTCACAGTAAAAAAATGAAAAATCTATGTCTGTGTCTATAAGCATATAAACACATTTACACAGATGGTTTGAGAAATATAACATTTGGCTTTCTCTCTGTTTTTATTTTAGTCCTGGTGACAGAGTTATGGTGATTGATGACTCTAATGAAGAATGGTGGAAGGTGGGTGTTCATGTGTTAAGAGCTCTACATTATCAGCAGCATCACATACTAGTGTTTCTTTTGGAGAAATTCTATATCAGACTTTGCTTTAATGAGTCATTTGCAAAGTCCGGAGAGGTGAAAATGGTATGTAAAGGAGTGTGACAATGTCAGTTTAAACTATTGGTTCCGGCCTGTTATACACACATTCCTGAGTTCTTGTGGTGTAAGCGCGAGAAGTGATGGTCCTCTGTGTTTCTGCGTCACTTCTCGCATGCTTCACAAAGTGTTGGGCAAGAAACAATCAAAGCTTTATTGGCATGACTGCCAGGCATTTACAGTATTTACAAAACATAGGCTATATTCTGCAGGCTGTTAGATAATACATAACATTGATCTTGGGTAAAGAGATAATGAAATCAAATGGAAAATGATATATAATAAACAAAATCAAGAGAGCCAGTGAATGGATTTAAAATACTTTACAATGAGATGTGTGTGTGTATATATATATATATATATATATATATATATATATATATATATATATATATATATATATTGTAGCCTTGCTTAAATATTCTATTAACATATATTAACAGTATTTGAACTTTATTTGAATGCTGTCACAGGCACGAGTGGCTACAAATGAAAACAGGCACTCATTTATCGTCACATAGGCTACTGGTAATACAGTCATAAAGTCACACCTTTATTGCTCGGGCATTTACAGTATTTACAAAATATATACTTTAAGTAACATAATAAAGCTTAAGAGATACGGAAAACGAATGAGTAAGATGAATGAATAAGAAATGTAACCAATAATACTAATAACAGGCCAATAAAAATATTAAATAAAAAATAAATGTCCAGTGAATGGATTTAAAAGACTGTTGGATGAGATAGATACAAATGTACAAGGCATATTATTTTAACATGTATTGATAAACTTCATTCAAATGCTGCTATAGGCACCATTACGCGCAATATAATGGGCAATATGTTAATATAATTATTTCTTAATTCCACTCTTTTTCTTAATTTTAAAAATAAATATTATTATAGGTCTATCTATTTCTGATGATTCCAGGTTGCTATGGTCATGGAAGTTGTTTACGCATTTAACTCATGGCCATGAGAAATAGATTTAGGTACCTCAACATATGAAGTCGTTGCCATGAGAATATTCCGTTCTCTCAACATAGGATCTCAAGGCCATGACTTTACATCGCGTGGCCGATGTAAAAAATTATCTCGTGGCCACCACTTCATAACACGTTCCCACGAGTTTACATGTCATGGCCACAAAAAAAAAAAAGTGAACCGAACAAGTCCCCTCCCGGTCACCGTAGTTTTCTTAATCCTGCCCTTACAAAAAATAAGTATACTTTAAGTTCATTTTATTAAGTATACTTAAGCAAAGTTCAAGCATTATTTTAAATATACTTTATGTAGTAAGTATACTTGTGATACTAGTAAGTATACTAATATCAATGTACTAGAAGTATACCTGTAAGTGTACTGTTTCAATACTACTTAGGACTAAATTTCCCCACTTTTTTGTGTATAAAAATATTAAGTATATTGCTGTTTTGTGGTGAGTTTTAGTTCTTGTTCACGTCATTTTCCCTATAGCTTTTTGTATCTTTGTAGTCGTTGCTTCACTAAATTCTGAACATGAATCCTGCTCTCACTTTCTAAGACTCACTTCATGACATCAACAGGTAAATCACATGGTAGCCATTCAGACAAAAGGACTGAAGGATTATATGAAAATAATACAATTTACAACCAATGTATTACACTTTTCTAACCATGGAATGACTTATAAAAGATACTGTACCAATAAAATGATAACAAATCTACTCTTTCAGAGACACTGTATAAAGGATAATTAATGATTTGATTTCCCTCTTAATGAGCACCAGCTTTTATAATCACTATGCTGTGTTGTATTGTGTGTGCAGGGAAAATGCGGTGATAGAATTGGATTATTCCCTGCTAATTTTGTGCAGCGAGTACGTCCAAGTGAGCGTGTCTGGAAGGTGACGCAAAGTGTCCTTGGCAACAAAGATCTGGGTCACTTGACTGTTAAAGAGGCTCAGGTATATATACAAGTATAAAACATCTATATATATAAGCCTTCTCTGCTGGCCTAAACACTATCAGAATCACTGACTTGCACTTTAATATATTTTTTCCATGAATGAGTATTAAATTATTCCCAATAGTACATTCTCTTAATTTCAGAGATTTCTCCTGTTTAGAGCTTTTATCCAATTATATTTCAGCCATCATGTGTTGCCATGGCCAAATAAATCTGCCTTGAGGCCTTCAGAATCAATAGTGCGGGTGCCTGTAGCTTAAAATTAATGGCAATGAAACTGTTGCTTTAACCAATCAGATAATCAGTCAGATTTAAACAGCCAATCAGATTTTGATTTAACTGCATTTGGGCCATCTAGCAGGCGCACAGTAACGTCAGCATTTTCACGTCCTTTGATTGGATAGTCAGAGCGCGTACTATTACTGGTATTCAGAGGCTGAGCTAGCTAAACACAACTGTAGCGAACTGCATAAACTAAAATATATTCCCATAGATTTAACCCTTTGGTGTTCTTCTGGGTCTTTTTAACCCGCAAATGACTTTTGCTGAATTTGAAATAAATGTTCTCTTTGTCCAAATGGCATGAAACTTTGTACGGCTCTCAACCCTTTGTAGATCTAAAAAAAAATATATATATATATATATATATATATATATATTGTAATGATATCTGCTTTTATGTTAGCGTGAAAAAAGTAGTCACACTCATGGTATTCGGGGTCCCTGGAGATCCCGCATAGAAAATTCATCGCAGAAACAACGCAGAACACACATAGACAGAAATCAAATGGCAGACTTCTAACAGTGCTAAAAACATTCACAATGCAAAATTATAATGCTCACACGCACACACACACACACACGCACACAGAGGAATAAATTTGTCAGACATATAAAAACTGCTCTCTTAGAATTTGTCACATAAAATAGTTCAAAATGTGGAACCACCACAAAATTAAATTTGGTGACACTGACTGTCACACTGAGAGTCGTAGATCCAATTGCAAGTAAGCAGTTTGTGACAGGCAAGAATGTATGTATGTTTGTATGTGTATGCAATATATATATATATATATATATATATATATATATATATATGTATATATATGTGTGTGTGTGTATGTATGAATGTATGTATGTATGTATATATATACAGTATACACATGCATGCATACATACATACATGCATTCATACATATATATGTCTACGTACATATACACTGTGGCTGCCGTCACATCATCCGAGTGGATTATATATATTATGTTCTAATAACATAAAACGTATTATGTTCTATACTGTTTTATATACATACTTGTCTTTAGCACATTCAGGATGATGCATCATCCAATTTAAATTAGGGGACATAAATTGTTACATTTGATAAGCTATTTGTTTTAACACAACATTGAAAATGATTACAGGTGGCCATTTTGTCCCTCTAGTGTAAGACAGGCCCGTCCCTAGGGTTTCTGGGGCCCTGATACTATGTATTTCTTCTTCGCAATTTTGAGGGGGTAATCTGACCCCAAGAGGCTCACTTTGACTTTCAAAATATCAAAAATCAAAAATCTATTTGTTTTAAAAATCTGACACAATAGGCTGCTATGGTAACTAGGCACACATTAGGAAACTGGGTCAACTAAGGTAGACAGGAAATAAACACAGAAACTAAGAACACAGAGAATGTAGAACCAAGCTAGAATCAAAATAAGAGTTCCAAAACATAACATAACGATGACAGTACTTTTTACAATACAGATTGTTTCAAAGCAGCTTTACAGAGATAACAGGAAAATGCAACAAAGTTTGTTTCCAGAAGAAAATAGTGTCACAGTCCAGCCTAAGTAAGTTCAGTGATGTTTCATTTTGTTAAAAAAAAGTTATTAATTTAGTTCATATGTATAGCCGCTCTGGAGAAAACCGTGATGTCATCATCCAGCTCAGTTCAGTTCTCATATAATGGTGTCAATGGAGATCAATATTATTGTTGAATATTAAATTAAATGTTAAATTTAATGTCTCCAACTAAGCGAGCCAAAAGCCAATGAAAGGTGAAAGGCGAAAAAGGCGACAGTGGCAGAGTCCTGCACGGGTCCGATTTTGTAAATCCGCACCCGCCCATCCCCGCAGTGCTTAAAACTGCATCTGACCCGTTTTCCGACAGCAGCACTAATTAAAATCCGCACCGGACCTGATCCGTTTAAAATAGAACCGACCACCCGACCCGCAACCGAAATAAAATCAGTTTAGACTATCACATTATAGACAAACTTACAAAAATGTTTATTGCCAGGTCATACAGAAGTTATTACACAACAATTAACACAAGGACAACTTCAGCCGAAGCTGTCAAAAGGCCGGTACTTGAAGAACATGGCTAACGTTACCACAAAACTGAGTAGCCTAATAACAGACGCGGCTACAACACTATATCTGCCACGCAATTCCGTCTAGCCTACATCTGACAATTTTCGGTTCAAACACGCCCTGCACACCACACATACTTAACAGTGTTAAATTTGAAAAATACTGTCCGATAGAACGCTCTCGGTTACTAACGTAACCTCGGTTCTCTCTAGATGAGGGAACGAGTGTTGCGTAAGCTAGCTTACGCTACGGGAAAAACCCTTTTCTCGAGAATACTGAAGCCAAAAATTATCCTTAATTTTGCATTAGTTTAAAACGCATTGCTGCATAAGCAGACCTAGACAGAGCGACTCGCGCGCCTATTGGTTGCTCAGCAGCAACTGCTGCAACCTATCCAGGGCCTGCTCGTGACGAAGCACCAATGAGGGCGCGTGCGCGTCACGTCCTGCCAGAATGGGCGTGGCTACAGGCTATAAAAGCAGGCCCGTGAGGTTGTTCTCTGGTTTTTCAATCTGAAGCGAACCAGAAATAGCACAAGCACTAGCTTACGCTACGGGAACCCAATGTAAAACGCTGTGCGTGCTAGAGAAGGTCCACATGCACGTTCCCAAGGGCATGTGCCCGGGGACAAACGTAAGTGGTAATATCTGGGCCGACGAGGGGTGGGCCCAGGGAGTGATAACCATTCCAGAGTGTGGGAATGGGTGCTTAATACAGTAGAACAGCCAGGTACATCCGTGGGCTGAACTAAGAATGATAACACTGCCTGTCAGCCACCTGAACCCGAAGGACAGGTGAAAATCGATCACAGACAGGAAGACCTGGTCTGTCGATCTGGAGCCTGTGTATAACACAAACCACACACAGTCTGTGTCGATCTGCAGCGAGAGCGAACAGAGCTAGTATGTTAGACTGACAACAGTTTAGCCTGTAGGGCAGGCACCTCCAGGTTATAAAACCTGATAAATGTAGACTGAGAGGCCCAGCCCGCCGACATACAAATATCATGGAGTGAAACTCCGCGAGACCACGCCCACAACGAGGCCATGCCTCTGGTGGAGTGCGCTCTGATGCCCAGAGGGCAATGAAGGTTCTTAGACCTATAAGCCATAGCGATAGCGTCAACTATCCATCTGGACAGGCTCTGTTTCGATGTGGCTAAGCCCTTAGTGCGGCCACCAAACGAAATGAAGAGCTGCTATGACTGCCTGAAAGCATCAGACCGTTCGACATATATTCTCAGCGCCCTGACAGGGCAGAGAAAATTCACATCGTCCTCACCCTCAGATCTCGGAAGAGCTGACAGTGAAATGATCTGTGATCTGAACGGAGTGGAAAGCACTTTGGGGACATAACCGTGCCTCGGTTTAAGGATGATTTTAGAGTCATTAGGCCCAAACTCCAAGCACGAAGCACTCACAGAGAGCGCGTGAAGGTCACCCACTCGCTTAACTGAAGCGAGAGCCATGAGAAAAGCGGTCTTCAGTGAAAGATACCGCAAATCCACGGACTGAAGGGGTTCAAAGGGTTCGCCCTTCATGGCATCCAGGACCAAGGAGAGGTCCCAGGCTGGAACCAGAGGGGGCTGAGGAGGATTTAACCTCCTAGCTCCTCTTAGGAACCTAACAATGAGGTCGTCTCTACCCAGTGACCGGCCATGCAAAGGTTTTGTAAACGCAGCAATGGCCGCCACATACACTTTGAGCGTGGAGGGGAACCTGCCCTCGTCCAAAAGCTCTTGCAGAAAGGGGAGAACCTCTGTAACGCTACAGCGCTGTGGGTCTAAGTTTCGGGCCGAGCACCAGCCGGAAAACACTGACCATTTAGAGGCGTAGAGCCTTCTCGTAGAGGGTGCTCTAGCCTGAGTAATTGTGTTCAATACTGCCGCTGGGAGGTCAGCGGGTACCCGTTGATGGCCCATGCATGCAGGGCCCATAAGTCGGGGCGCGGGTGCCAGATCGCGCCCCTGGCCTGGGAGAGGAGATCTTTCCTCACCGGAATCGGCCACGGGGCCGTGCTCGTCAGTTGCATCAGCTCTGAGAACCACACTTGATTCCTCCAGAGCGGCGCCACGAGGAGCACAGAGCATTTGCTCTCCCTGATGCGCTTGATTACCTGTGGTAACATCGCGATCGGGGGAAACGCATAGAGCGGACGGCTGGGCCAGTCGTGGGCCAGCGCATCTCTCTGTTTCGTGAAGAATACTGGGCAGTGCGCATTCTCCGTCGACGCAAAGAGGTCGACATCTGCTCTGCCGAAGATGTCCCATAGTAACTGGGCTATCTGAGGGTGCAGGGACCATTCCCCGGGGGGAACGTTGTCCCTGGACAGCATGTCTGGGCCCACATTTTGGCAGCCGGTGCGAAGTAGGTGTGCTACTTCGCTGTTCACCGTGGTTTCGACCCTGGCTCGAAAGCGAGGGGGTCTGCGAGCGAACTGTAGTGAATAGCCTCGTTCTACCGTGTTCAGTACCCATTCTGACACGCCCGGCAGCTCCCTCCATGCCTTTATGTGAAAAGCTAGAGGGAGAATAACACGCGGGCTGTTGTCGCTGTGTGTATGTGGCACATATCTCACAGCGCCTTCGCACACACATAACACAGCTCGTGTCTGGTAGAGGATGATTTACACACGGGACACGTTTTGTGTTTATTGACGGGGGCTCTGAATGAGTGCTTATCACAGAGCAGCCCGTGTTTGTGTGTAGGGATGAGCGCTGTACAGCGGGCACCTTTTCCACATTCAAAACACACACGGCGTGAGCCGAGTTTATGGATATGGGCCGTGAATGAATGTGAATCACTGAACCGACCGTGTTTGTATGTAGGCGCGAACACTATGGAGTGGGCACATGACCTACATTTATAACACCATCGGCGTGAGCCGGATAAACAGACAGAATGCTCTTTCTGTGATATGTTTGGGCGGCCATAAAAACGGCCTTTGGGTACAGGCGAGCGTGTTGTGTAACGGGCTCGTTGACTGTGAAATACACATCTCCAGTCACCTCTGCTGAGGGGACTGTGAGAGCGAGGCGCGCTGATTTTGATGGCGGTCCGGCCGCAGCGGGACTCGACCATCTTCGTCTTCTTAACACGGTCAGGAAGACTTTGAGGGCTCTGCCTTCAGCACAATCTTGGACCGGGGTCCCCAAGGGGGAGGCGGTCTGTGGTGGCTGGAAGAGTGTGAGCGCTGCTGGGAATCCCTCGGCTGACGGCGCTGTGAGGCTGACGGCGGGGGAGGCTGTGGCGCTGATTTCCGGTTGAACGGCTGCTTAGAGCGGCCCGTAGCGGAACTGGAGCGCTTCGGCAAGAAATGCCGCATAGCCTGGGAGGTTTTCTGTACCTCGGAGTACCGCTCCGAAAACCCCTTGACAGCCGGGCCGAAGAGACCGGATGGCGCCACGGGCGCGTCAAGGAAAGTGGCTCTGTCAACCACAAGTGTCTCTCGGTGACAGTGAGAGACGCCATATTCCTCCCGGTGGCCTGAGCAGCGGACTTAGTGACTCGTAGCGCTAAGTCGGTCGCGGTCCTGAGGTCAGTAAAATTCTCAGGGTTCGGGCCCGCCTCGTCCATTTTACGGAGAAGGTCGGCCTGATATACCTGAAGCACGGCCATCGTGTGAAGTGCAGACGCGGCTTGACCGGCGGCGGTGTAGGCGCGACCGATCAAAGCCGAAGTAGTCCTGCAGGCTTTGGAAGGCAGTGAAGGATGAGACTGCCATCCGGCGGAAGGCGGGCAGAGGTGCGTGGCTACCGGTTCCTCGACCGGAGGAATGCAGAGATAGCCTTTGTCTTTCGCGCCGTCTAATAGAGAGAGCGTCGAAGAGACAGTAGAGCGCAGCCTGGCAGAAAATGGCACCTTCCAGCTCTTAGTGAGCTCCTCGTGGAGCTCCGGAAGAAAGGGGGCAGGCCTCGTGTGAGGCGTCGAGCGGCGGCCTGGCAGAAAGCAACCGTCCAGCCTGCTGGGTGCAGGCTCGTCAGGAAGCGACCAATCGAGGCCGAGGTCCTCCACGGCCTTCGTAAGCAGGCGAAGAAGCTCGGCGTCAAACGTAGACCGCACACCGCTCGATTCCTGAAGAGAAGGAGCGGGGTCCGGAATGGAGCCCGACCAGCCTTCGCAGTCAGAAGCCAGAAGAGAGCAGCTGTCCCCTTCTGCGTCATCTCCCCCCGACTCGATATGCACAGCGGGCGGCTGGCCGGCCGTGATAGAGGTGGGGGATGCAGAGAGCGATGCACACGGGGAGAGATCCGGCATGCAAGCGCTCGCGGCAGATGCCTCCGGCGTTCTCTGTGAACGGCGCTTTTTACGGCGCGGCCCAGAAGAGAGAAGCGGAGGGGCGGGATCCGCGCTGAAAGATGCTAGGCGAGCCTGCAGGGTCTCCATAGACATCACTTCACATTCCGGGCAGCCGCCCAGGGAAAGCGCGTGGTCCGCGTGTGTCTGTCCCAGGCAGGAAACGCACAGGATGTGGCGGTCCCCGTCGCTGAGATCGGCTCGGAAGGAGCCACATTTTTTGAAAAGAGGCATTTGCAACAACGCCTCGCTCTTTTAGATGCAAGCGTGTGTGACGTAACACGCGGTAATGAAAGGATATCGGAGCCGGATAGCGCAGCAGGAACGGCAGAGGAAGCGGCGAGATGGCCGGCTTGAAGCTCGTCCCGCTGAAGGCTCTTCGACGGCGCAGCTTCTCCGGAGAACAGCGAGGTGAGTGTCCACTTCGCTGAAGAGTTGAAAAATCAGAGAACAACCTCACGGGCCTGCTTTTATAGCTTGTAGCCACGCCCATTCTGGCGGGACGTGACGCGCACGGGCGCCCGCGCCCTCATTGGTGCTTCGTCACGAGCAGGCCCTGGATTGGTTGCAGCAGTTGCTGCTGAGCAACCAATAGGCGCGCGAGTCGCTCTGCCTAGGTCTGCTTATGCAGCAATGCGTTTTAAACTAATGCAAAATTAAGGATAATTTTTGGCTTCAGTATTCTCGAGAAAAGGGTTTTTCCCGTAGCGTAAGCTAGCTTACGCAACACGAGAGTACTCTCGTAAGAGAACTGCTTGGTTTGTTACCGTTATCTGCGTGCTTCCTCAGCGATGAAGTTTCACATTTGCGGCAATCCAACACGAAAATGCATGCAGCAAAGCCTTTCACAATATTGTTTTCTTCAGATAACTCCAAATTTCTCCCACACACTGGACTTGATTTTTGATGATGTATTGTCTACAACTTTACAATCTCCTAGCTATTCTTTTCTTCAACTCCTCAGCATCCATCTCGACGACTGCAAGCAGATCGCGCGCGCGGTTATGACAAATGTTTAAAAGTGAAAGTAGGTATAGAGACTCCTGGTAGGGCGTGGGCACAAATACACTGATGTGGATTTTAAATTATTTTATCAACTTGAAATACAGGCATATTTTTGTAGATGTGTTCCTAAAAATATGCATATGCGTGAAATTACACTGTAGTGGTGGGAGGGGGTGAAAACAGAGAAAGCTCCATTGGAGGAGAGGTAGGCGGAAGAGTCTGTGGTGGAACGGTGGGAAGTGTCCATGGGGTAATCGGCAGAGGGAACAACCATGGAGGAGATGCTTGGAGGGAGGAGCTAGTGAGCAACACAGAGAAGAACCATTAGAATGAAGGTCCATGGCGGAACCGATGGAGGAAGCAACCAGGGTGGAGGCAGAAGCCCGACTGCCTGAGGTAGAGTCGGGAGACAAGGAGCCTCAGTGGAGCTGAGCAAACAAAGACCCAGGGTGACAAAGGGATGGAGGGACGAGGTCCGGAATGCCAGAGGCCCGGAAGTCTGTGGTGCAACCAGGGTGATGACAGACCAAGTTGGAGCCAGAGGGACAAGGTAGCCCGGCAGAGCCTGAGGGATGACGGACCATGGTGGAGCCGAGGGAATGTGGAGCCAAGGTGGAGAAGATGGGCTGAGGAGTCCAGGGCTCAGAGGCCCATGGTGGAGCTAGGGGATCCTTACATAAAGGCAGAGCTGGAGACCGGAAAGCCAAGTAGCTGGAAGGAACCACCGAAGGAGAAACCGAGAGGCTGAAAGGAGCCATTGGAGGCTGTGCCGATGAACTGGGTAGAGTTGTCAGAGGAGGAGGGCACGGGAGGCTGGGCGGGACAAGCAGTGATGAAGGAGACTTGAAGCAGACTCCAAAAACAGGTGTTCAAAGTGCTGTCACTCCAGGACATCAGGTGGCTGAGCTTGATGAACACCTCCACATTGTCTTCCAAGTGACAGCTATCTTGTGAGAGGGGTGACGGGTGAAAGAAATGCTGCTAGTGTCACGGTTGTTGAATGCATTGTTTTCTTCTTGTCTCGTGTCATTGTTGTTTATGTGTGAGTGGGCGTTGTCCCGCTCACGTGTCCGTCAGCGCTCCAGCTGATCATCATCATCATCAATTACTGTTCACAGCTGCGATTCATTTCCGTTCCTATTTATACTCCCACCATTCTCTGTTCCAGTGTCGGATTGTTTGTTGATGTCCTGTGACCTGCCGTGTCTGTTTCCCCGTGGAGTTGCCGTGTCTGTGTTGCCTTGCCTTGTCTTCCTGCCGTTGTGTTCGTCATCCTTGGGTTCACCGCACTCCAGCACCGGGATTGGGATTCACCACTATCACCGCACCAGCGCACCACAGACCATCAAGTCCCTGCCTGAGTCTGAATCGCCGCCTTCCTGTTCTTTCTGTTGTTTGTACCAAGGAGAATAAACATCACTTTGAGTATCTGCGATTGCTTCCTGTTTATTCTATCATGACAGCTAGATCCATATTTTATAGTCTGCCCATTCTTCAGTCAGTGTGTTGATTGCTACTGGAGCCAAGAAGAATTGAGGAAGAATCTAGCAGCAGCAAAACATATTTATTGACATAAACAAAAACTAATACACATTGGAGAAAACGCACCAACATAGTATAGAAGCAAGAAAGGACCAGGAACTAAACTAAACAAGGAGTATTTATACAGAGACTAAATGAGTGAATTAACAAGGGGCATGTATGGACACAATAGGTTTCTACGTTAACAAACAGGCACACACTAGGAACCTAGGTCAACTAAGATAAACAGGAAATAAACTCAGGAACCAGGAACATAGAGCACATAGAACTAAGAAATAATCAAAATAAGAGTACAGAAACAGAACATAAACCTGCAATTAATTATACTGTTTGTCCTTTTCATCTTCAAACCACTTTTCTTTTCTTTTTTCTGTCACCTCACATAGATTTGTGTTGGTAAGAATGAAGACATGGATGGTTTTCTGAAGCTAAGCAGTGGTAAGAAGAGAGGTCTGGTGCCGACTGATTCACTGGAGGAAATATAGCAGGTCATTTAACACAGTCAGCAACAGCTGCTTTTAGCATCACTGCATTGATCATGATACAGTAATATTGTTAAACATAAACCTTTTGTGCTTGATTATTCTCTACATGCATACAGTATGTGTGTATACATTAATGTAAGCAGCATTGAAGAGTCGTGTTTAGTTTGATCTGATTTGATACTTACAATTTTTGTTTCTATAGCATATTGAATTTCACATGAATGTCCTGTTGCCATATTTAATTCCTAGTGCATAATGGTATAGAAATGTAAAGGAGAAGGTTTAAGGTTTGACCCTTCTCCGAAAAACAGAACTACTCTGCTTTTCAAACAAAAAGTAATAATGTGACAACTTCCATTCGAATGATAACAATAATTAAAATTAATAACTAAATAGAAATAAGGAGTCAATTTAATGAACGTCTCAGGTTATGACTGTAACGGTACCCTGAGTAGGGAACGAGACAATGCGTCAATGACGCTTTGGGAACGCCCATGTGTGATTGCGTCTGAAGCACATGTAATTCAGCTAGTCCAATGGCGAGAGTGAACGTCATGGGCGGGTGATGTCATGACCAGGAAAGGATAAAAGCACATCCGGTTAGAACCGCACTAGCTTCGAAAAAGGCAGAAGCAAGTCGATCACAGGGATGTAGGAAGTATGGTAAAGTGACGCATCGTCTCGTTCCCTACTCAGGGAACTAGGGTTACAGTTGTAACCTGAGATGTTCCTTTTTGAGGGAACTCGCAATACGTCGATGGCGCTTTGGGAACGAGAATGGTCTTCAGGGTCCCTGGAGACCCCGCATAGAAAATGGACAAAATTCATCATCAAAGTTTGCATAGTGGACGGGAACGCAGACCCCCTTGATGATTTATATAGGAGACCACCGACGTGTTGTCTGTGCGAACAAGCACGTGATGGCCCCTCAGGTCTGGAAGGAAATGTCTCAACGCATTGAAGACCGCCATCATCTCCAGGCAGTTTATGTGCCACGAAAGATGATGACCCTGAGCTGAGTGGCCTTCCATTACCGCTCCCCAGCCCATGAGAGAAGCATCTGTCAGGCTAAAACTCAATGGCAAAGAGCTCCTAACACTGGACCCTGGGATAGGAACCAAATTTGCCTCCATACAACCAAGGCATGGAGAAAAAAAATCGGGGAAAACCCCTTGGTCTTGAGCCACCATTGTAGGGGCCTCATGTACAGCAGGCCGAACGGTATAATGTTGGACGCGGCTGCCATCAGACCCAAAGGCCTTTGAAACTGTTTTACAGTGAGTGACTGGCCTAGTCTATCTCTTTTACAACTGTGAAGATTGAAGGGACACGAGCAGTGGAGAGTACGGCCCTCATTGTCACCGAATCCCACAGGACACCAAGAAAGGTGTTCCTCTGTGCTGGAGAAAGTACACTTTTCTTGGCATTCAATCTCAACCCCAATTTCTTCATATGCGCGAGAACGACATCTCGATACCGAACCGCCAGTTGTTCCGACTCCGCTAGGATAAGCCAGTTGTCTATATAGTTCAGAATACGTATTTCCTGCAGCCTGAGCGGGCCTAGAGCTGTATCTATGCATTTCGTGAACGTGTGGGGTGATAGAGCTAGACCGAATGGAAGAACCCGATGCTGGTAGGCTTTGCCCCCAAAAGCAAACCATAGGAACTTCCTGTGTTGTGGAAGGATGGAGACATGGAAGTATGCGTCTTTCAGATCTATCGTGACAAACCAGTCTTCAGATTTGATTTGAGTCACGAGAGGCGACACTCTCCTTCTGTTGCACTCAGTATGAGGAGCTTGCCGGCTGGGGCTGCTCACGCTCAGCAGCCCCAGGGGCCTGTCGACGGTGAGGGAGATATTGTTTGAACTCCTCCGCTTGCTTTTACGCCTCCTTTTACACTCTCTACAACAGTGTTAACTGCTTCACCGAAGAGGCCAGGAGGCGATAGCAGGGCGTCCAACAGAAATGATTTATCTTTGTCCTTAATATCAGATAAATTTAACCAAAGGTGCCTCTCCAAAGCCACATTAGCTGCCACTGACCGCCCAATAGCACAGGCAGTCTCTTTAGTGGCTCGGAGGGACAGATCGATGGCCCGACACAGTTCGCGAACCACTTCAGGCCCGGCCCCCTCGCTAGTCTCCAGGTCCCTCAGCAGGTCAGCCTGGTATGCCTGTAATATAGTGAAAAAAAATTTGTTGTTTTTATAAGCATGGTTTTATATCAGATTCTTCATTAAGACCATGTTTCCACATTGGGCCCTATCTTGCACCCAGCGCAATTGACTTTGTACACCGACGCATGTATCATTCCTATTTTGCACCCGACGCACAGCGGACTTTTCCCTCGACAGACGCACGTCTGTAAATTAGGGAATGAACTGAGGAGGCGTGTTCCGGGCGCAAACGTTCCCTGGTGCTATTTTGCAGTTCCAGAAACAACAATTCCACCACAGATCTGGAAAAACCTAGTCTAAAGTCAGTGGCGCGTTCATATGCTATTTTAAGGGCGCATGCTTGGCCATAATGTAGCGTGGGCACAACACAACGCGCATACACTTTGCTTCTCTCATTTACACACAGACATAGCAGTTGCTATTTTTGCAAACCATACATAATTACAAGGAAAAATATTCCACATGAGGGAAATCATTGTGGTGTCCATGAAGATGTGAAAAAAATAGGCATAAATCTAGCTTACACATTTACCAAAATTATTATACGCCTGTCTAACCGAAGCTAATTGACCCTTCACTAAGCCACGCCCGAAAACTGCCACAGGCCAATCGTGGCTTAACAACCGTAACTAGGTGCGGGAGGTCTGGCAAGCTTTCGAGCGAGGGAAACATGCCGAATTGTTGTGCGTATGGATTGTGCAAATCTGATACCCGGATATCATAAAAGTTTGGACGGGGGGTGGGAATTTTTTTCCCTTCCTGAAACTTAAAACCCAAGGGGAGAAATACTGGGCGTGGATAAAGCTGTGTGGGAGACCCCATTCACAACTAAATGTCGACAGGAAACGACGTGTGAGCAGTAGCCTGCCGCGTAAAAATATAAGCCCAAGAATGTTATCATTGTAAAGTGGTCAGGCTAATGTCTTGTGTTTATTCCACAAGACTTAAGGCCTGTACACACCGGGACGAATTTCGCGCGCGATATTCGCAGACGTTTAACGCCTCGTGACTAAACAAAGGGCGCCAATGTGAGTGTGCACACCGACGCGAAAAACGCCACGCGTAAAAGCGTAATTTTTTTTAAACACCTCGGGTTCGTTTTTTTGGTTTGACGTCAAAAACTATCCGACCAATGAGATTGCCGCTTTTGCTCACGTGTCTGGAGCTTCTGAAGTTACAGTAAAACACAACTTGGGGGCGCTCAAACACAAAACGGTCTTGCCGAGCACACATACGTAACAGCGAAGAAGATATACGCCAAGTAGCGTCTACACTGCCCATAGACAGACACTGCTGGGAAGAAATGACGAGGAAGATGCAAGGCAAGATGAATGTAGAGCTGCTGATCTCGTTGGTGTCGGAATAAAGAACTATATGACAAACGCGACAGCGACTACAAAAATCTTGTTAAAAGAGAACTGTTATGGAGTGGTATTGCAGAGTATATACTGTTATGGAGTGGTATTGTATTTCTGTTTTACATTAAGCGCCATCTAATGTCAGGGAATGAATTTGCATGTTCACTCGGCTCATCGTCAGCGAAAATCGCTTGGGTGTGAACACAAAAAACGCGTTGAAAAACGCTGGCGAATAACGCGCGCCGATATTCGTCCCGGTGTGTACGGGCCTTTATGGATAAGCTGTTTGATTTATAATTATTCGATTATTTTCAAATTTCACTTACCCTGCTGTGCATGAACATAGCTGTTCCTCAATTTGTGTGTTTCCCATTTGAATGGTCAGCGTATGAGGCGGGTGCTGCTTGCGCTGGGACCTACACAGTGTAGGCTTTAGCTTCAATTTTGATTAAATTTTTCTCTAATCGGCTGCATATTATGTTGTGGATATATCCCTCGAAATGCATACTGCAGTCCCTTTTGTCTTGCTCTCTCAGATATTTCACCTGTTCGCCAAATATTACGAATGATCTCCTTGAGAATGTCTGACACCGGTGCATACATACTGTAATAGACATGCCAGGCACGAAAGCTTGTCAGGCGTAGCAACAGTAACTAAGGAGGGCGGGGCTTAGCGAAGGGTCAATTTGGGTGGGTTTCTCCCATCCTCATACAATGTCACTTCTCTGTCTTTTATGGCCCTGACAAGAACGTTGGTATCCTCGGCTGTGAACCGCGCCTGTCTCAACCCCCCCCCCCCCCCCCCCCCCCCCCCCCACCCCCCCAACCCCCCCCAACCCCCCAACCCCAACCCTTTTATCCTTTCCTGGTCATGATGTTACCCGCCTGTGACGTTCACTCTCGCCATTGGACTAGTTGACACATGTGCTTCAGACGCAATCACGCAGAGGCGTTCCCAAAGCGTCATCGACGCATCGCGAGTTCCCTCGAAAGGAAACAGGGCAAGTCCCAGTTTGGAGTTTGTTTTCATCCATTAAACACAAACTTTTGGAAAATCCTGAGAACCTGGACCTTTACCTAATGTAACAATACTACAAGAGGCCTGCACTTAAGGTTTTAAGATTTATAAGATTTGTAATGAACACATACACCTTTCAAAGAAAGGCAAAACATTTGCATTGCGTGCGTGCGTGCGTGCGTGCGTGCGTGCGTGCGTGCGTGCGTGCGTGTGTGTCTGTGGCAGTGTGTAATGCCGAGCTGTACAGATGGTCTTTCATAGGAGGTATCAGACAAGTGCCTTCACTACACAGAAGACCTGTGAGAACCAGCTTTAAAACTATTGCCAATAAGAAAGCAAGGAACCTACAGCACATTTACTGTCTAAAACAATCTGGAGAAATAAAGATATGTAATTAATAGTTCCTTTGTGTTTTTGCCCTCATTTAAAAGGGGTATGTGTTCAAGCAGTTACAAGTGAAAGAAAAAACAATAATCTGTTCCATGTAAGTCACTGTATAGCTTTTAAAACATTGTAAAATGTTCAGTAATTTATTTCAAGGAATAATAAATTAAGAAAATAGTTATTTGCTGTTTTATGAGACTTGGTTATAGAACATGGCTTGCTTACTAAAACAAATAAGTATTAATGGAACACCACACACTGATTAAAATTAGGCTACATTTTTTTTTTTTCAAGTCATGTGACTACTTTCTAGACATAAACAGGTTATCTTCATTTTAAAGGTGCCTTTCATTTCTTCTAAACCAATGATACAACAGATTTATATAGACTACAACCTATTTTACACTATAACTGCTGTACATCTCTATTTTTGCCTGCCCTCATTCTGATAGACCTTTTATGTGTATTTAGAAATTAGGACACTAAAGTAGGGCAGATTTCAGAGATGATGAAATGTGCTTAACGCTATAGTGCAGTGAGATATGTGTTCATGAGACAGTTATTTCTGTCATCCTACTAACGTCCACCTGAAACAAAACTATAGACTCATGGTTCCTACTGTATATCAGTATTATTAATTTACACTAAATCTTCTCACTCTAAAGACATAAAGAAACCCAAATTTTTCTTGAAAACTGGCCATGAAAATAATATCCTAAGAACAGTGAAAATGCTATTTCTCATCATGGTAACAAGAACATCAGTTTACTTGTAAGAACAAAGCACAAGACAATTTTCTTTAAATACAGACAAGACTGTATTATTCTATTTGGTAATACTTTACAATAACAGTACATGAATGATCATGTACTAATACCTGATTTAGTTACTTAAACATGAACTCATGATTAGCGAAGCTATAGTCTAATCATGAACCAATGAAGAGCTATCCTTAACTATGACAGGAGTCATAAGGATTCATACATTAACAACAGCAGCCTTACATGTTAGTACATGTTTGATAATTAAATCAAATATGGGAAATATACTAATACTATCTAACTACCACTAATAAATTCCTGATTTGTATAGATCATTTATGTTTAGTCATAACTACTTTTCTTCCCGGAACTACAGTATGTAGGGTTTGTTTCTGGTGGGACACAAGTTAGTGGCACACTTTAGGTAATCTCCAGGCAGGTTAGTTGTGTTCCTACAGTAATTCTGGCATTTTAATCTAATAAATGTTGACTGCTTTGTTAAATCAAATTAATAATTAAAAGACATGTTTGCATGTATGTTTTGGGGATTTTTCAGAGGGTTATGTACAGTAATTAACTATATGTTTTGTTATTTAAATGTATATGCTTTGATTAGCATTAGCTTATGGATGTGCCCTATTTTACATAACGTGCATGTTTACAGGTATGTTTGGGCTTTCTTTAAGTCCATATATATATGTGTGTGTGTGTGTGTAAATATATAAATAAAAGAACAGCAAACAATTTATATCTTTGTTTTGTTTAGTTTTTTTTAGTTTTTTTACCAGGGGTGTAAAGGAATAAGGACTGCACTCAGTGTATATGTTTATTAATATTTTAGTTAATAATTTGTAAGTGCATCATTGTGCCATGCAGGGGCGTTTCTAGGTTTTAAAAACATCAGGGGCTGAGCCCGAAATGTCAGGGGCTAGGGTGGGTAACAAGATAACATGATTCGATACAGAGAATAATGTATATTTTAGGCCTATATGCAGGCAGACTGGTTAAAAAATTCAGTCCTGGCACTGTAGCCACACCAGGCCATACTACCACACAGACACACACATTCAAATGTGAGGTAGTTAGGGGGGTTCGGGGGCATGCTCCCCCGAGAAAATTTTGATTTCTCAGACCTACATATGTGCATTTTAAGGTGTTTGACGGCCAACATTTTTTGATAACAATAGCTTTAAAAGCATGTCAGTGGGCAGTAGCATAAATTATTTGTCAAGCAGATAACAGATTCTTAAACATGAGAATGAGGATAAATGTTGAAATGAATGATCCATACTATAAAATGGAAATGCAGAATGTTTCTGCTTATTGTTGACAATACACAACCACATATTCCAAACAAGAATGGCCTTAAATGAGAAATCTTTCAAGGATTATTTTGCATAGATGTAAACTTTTTAGCATTAAAGATTGGTTTCAGCAACTTGTTTCTTTCTTGAGTTAATCAATGTTTTTGGAACTATTAAATAAGTTCAATTAAATTTCAATTGTTCACTCATAAAGACAGTCACTTGTCACCATTACTGGCCTAATGATGCAAGTTGTGCAAACACAGACAAGCGGAGTGATAGAAACTGTGAAAAGGCTGATGCTGGTGAATTATTCGAACACATTCGAGGACCTTATATATAGGCTACATATCAGAGTTAAATAGGAATACATTGTAATAATGTTAATCAAGCAGACTAAATCACACGACTGCGCAGCAATATTTAAGCACATTATACAAAGGAAATAATACAGATCTAGACAAATTGGGTTGCTTATAGTTAAAAGAATGTCATGAACGATCATTTAGGCTAGATGTAGGCCTATTTTTCACATTTTTGGTCACAAAATATTTAGTCAGTTTTGATGACTTTGCAATATTGATAAAATGTTAGAATATTAATAATGAAAATTGAGTAGGGCTACGCCAAAATGTGTAACATTTATGTAGCCTACAAAGGAATACAAAAGCCCCGACATAGAGTTTTGACGCAGCTTTAATCTCCCTTTTGGTTATTTCAATACTTAATTGACGACAGAACACGACGTTACATGCTAGTTTATTTTGCGTGATGCAGGGTGCGCCGCATTTGCGCGTGATTGAGCCGCGAGCAAACGGCTGGCACGACGTAAGTAAGTTCGTTTTTCTGAGTTTTACTGACATATAGCCTGACAACATCTGGTGTGACTGAAGACTGTGCGGCGGTGCTTCTTCTTCTTCTTCAGTGAATTTTATTGGCAGTATGCAATCTTTGTGCATTACCGCCATCTACTGGATTGAGGTGTGATCACATTGGGAAGTCATAAATAAATGTATATAAAAAATAAAAAAATAAAAATAAAGGAAATCAGAGCCCAAGCTTCAGCTAGCGCTGCGTGTTCAGCTCCTCCAGCTTCAACTTCAGCTCAAACCTCCCAAAAAAAAAAATATATATATATTATTGGGCTACAGTCTTCTTGCTAATTGTGTTTCTTTTATAAACTCTATCACTGCTTTGGTTGTAGACTGTGTTCCTGGTAGACTCAACAGGTTACTCAAAGTAACAGAGTTCTTTGTTACCCTCTTAAATATTTCTCTTTTTTCAGAGTACTGCCTACATGTCAGAAGTACATGCTTCACAGTTTCTGTTTCCGTACAATATGGGCACATTCCTGTCTCATGTTTCCCTAGTGTGTGTAAGCCGCTGTTCAGTCCTGTATGTCCTAACCTTAGCCTGGTGAACCAGGTTTCCTCCTGTCGTGAAAGTGAGCTGATCATTTTAACTGTTACATTCTGTTGAATACTATATAAATGCCTACCTTTTTCCCCCTTATCCCATTTATCTTGCCAGAGTTTATGAATACCATCTTTAATTATTGTTTTCAATTCTGATTTGCTAAGTGGAACCTGTACTTCTACTTGCTCTGCTTTAAGTGCTTCTTTTGCCAACTCGTCTGCCCTCTCATTGCCCTCAATACCTGTGTGCGCTGGAACCCAAGTAAACTGTAATATTAGCTTCTGTTGAGTTATCCTGAAAATCATCTGATGAACTTCATCTAAAAGATCCTGTCTGCATGCAGATTTCCCAGTCTGAATGCTAGTTAGGGAGGACATAGAGTCTGAGCAAATAACAGATTTATATGGCTTCACTTCTTCTACCCACTGTAGTGCCATTATGATGGCCATCATCTCTGCAGAGAAGATTGAGAGGTGGTTTGAGGTTCTTTTTTGTATTATAACTTTATATTTAGGAATGTATACCGCCACACCTGTTTTACCTGCTGGTTCTTTGGATGCATCTGTAAATATTTGTACTGTGTCATCATACATTATTTCTAGGTACTGCTGTACACTTTGATACAATCCCGTCTTGATTATATTTTTAGCTTCTAAATTAACTACAGGATAGCAGAAAAACCAAGGTGGAATTGTGCTCAAGTTAACATTTTTGCTGCAAGGTATAGTACTGATTCCCATGTCATCTGCCTCTTTATTACTGTTCCATCCAAAACTACTGTTCACAATGCGACCATATTCCCAGCATTCTTCTAACACCGGTTTTGTAGGATGTGTATTTTCATGCCCTTGTAAGTTTACCCAATATGCCAGAGAAAGTTGTAACCTCCTAAGATTTAAAGGCATCTCCCCTACTTCTACTTGCAGCGCTGGGATAGGTGATGTTCGGAAGGCTCCACTACACAGCCGGAGAGCTTTGGCCTGCACCCTGTCCAGTTCAGCTAATGTAGTTTTTGCTGCTGTTTTATATACTGTACTTCCATAGTCAAACACTGATCGGATTAATGCAATATAAATTCTTTTCAAAGAAGAGCCTGACGCCCCCCAGTTATACCCTGAAAGACACTTTAAAATATTGATTGCTTTCTTACATTTGTCTACCATTTTCTGAACATGATGATCTATTGTGGGTTTTACCCTTTTCTTAGAAAAACAGATGAATTGCGTTTTTTCCACTGACAGGTGGAACCCCCAGTCAAATGACCATTTTCCAACCTGACTAATTGCTGTTTGCATCCTTTGCTGTAAATTGTCAATATTACGGCCCCTTACCCACAATGCTCCATCATCTGCATATAATGCCCTGTTTATCCTTTGATTCACTCCATCAAACACATCATTAATCATTATATTAAACAGAATTGGACTGCATACACTACCTTGTGGGGTGCCATTTTCTATTGTGTATGTGCTTGAGGACTCAGACCCTATCCTGACCTCTATGGTTCTACCCTTTAAAAAATCTTTGATCCAGTTGAACATTTTACCTCCTATTTCCATTTTATTCAACTTAATTAAAAGTCCTTCTTTCCACAGCATGTCATAAGCCTTCTCTATATCAAAAAAGGTTGCCAAAACAGATTCTTTGTTAACTTGTGCTTTACGTATCTCATTCTCCAGGCAGACTACAGGATCCATAGTTGTTCTTCCATTACGAAATCCACTCTGATATGGTGTGATCAGCCCTCTGCTTTCTAATTTGTACACTAACCTTTTAGTAATCATCCTCTCCATAAGTTTACATAGGTTAGACGTTAATGCTATTGGTCTGTAGCTTTTGACATTCGTTTTATCCTTTCCTGGTTTCCCTATAGGGACTATTACTGAGTGTTTCCACCCAGTAGGCAGTTTTCCTCGTTCCCAAATTTTGTTATATAAAACCAGTATCACATTTTTTGCCACATCAGATATTTCTTCAATCATTTTATAGCATATCCCATCTCTCCCTGGTGAGGTATTTTTAACACCCATCAATGCTCTTTTTAGTTCAAACAGTGTGAAATCTGCATCTAGTGAACTCTCCCCCACCATTTTCATCCCCAGCATATCTTTATTTTCTTCAATGATCCTCTTTCTTATAACTAGCTCTTCACTGGAGAGGTTCTGTGAGCTATGTATCCTTACAAAGGATTTTGCAAGCATCTCAGCTTTTTCTCTACTGGTTACTGCCTCAGTGCCATTATCTCTTAATACTGGTAGTGAAAAGTCTCTTCTTATGCCACCCATCTTTCTGATCATTCCCCATACGTCATTAATTTGTATTCCTGTCCCAATATTACCACAAAAATCTCTCCAATATTTCCTTTTAGCTTCTCTTATGATTCTTTTGGTTTTTGCCTGTGCTCTTTTATACTCCAATAAATTATAAAATGAATGATTAGATTTAACAATTTTAAAGGCTTTATTCCTGTTTTTAACAGCCTCTCTACACTCATCAGACCACCATGGTACCATTTTCTTCTTCTTTGCTCCAGATGTTTTACCTATTGTTTCCTCTGCTGACTCATATATTATGTTAATAATCATATTATTCAACTCCTCAATGTCATCACTCAAATTTGGCATAACTTCAATTAATTTGCTGCTTGTTTTAAAATTATACAGCCCCCAATTGGCCCTTTTCATTCTCCATCTTGAAATCCAATTTTCTTCAAAACTACTGTTTTGACTCCTTATTTTAATCCAGATAGGATAATGATCACTGCCCATTGCATTATCACTGCTCACATCCCATATGCAAGTACCTGCTAGTTGTTGCGACACAAAAGTAAGATCAATTGCAGATTCTACACCATGAGCTACATCATACCTAGTACCTCTTCCATCATTTAGACACACTAACTGATTATCATCCATAAACTCCTCAATGATATACCCATCTCTATCTGTTCTAGCACATCCCCACAGGGTATTATATGCATTAAAATCTCCACATACTATAACTTTGGAGTTTTCCACATCACATACACTCTCCAACATGTCCCTAGTTATTTTTTGACAAGGATTATAAAAGTTTATAATTCAAATTTTTGTTTTATTGACCCATGCCTCAATTATAATTATCTCAAGCTCTTCACTACTGTTGATAGCTCTATAGTTAACACCATGTTGGATAAAGGTGACTACTCCACCACCCATAGCAAGGGTTCTATCCTTACGCACTGCTGTATAGCCATACAATGTAAATTCAAGTGAGGGTTTTAGCCAGGATTCCTGAATGCAAATCATGTTAGGTTTAACTGATTGCTCCTGAATATGCTGCTTTAGTTCTTGTCCGTTTGCAATTAGACTCCTCGCATTCCACTGTAGAATGGTTAGCATCATTAATCTCCACCACCACATGTTGATTGTGTATCTGATATCCCCGTTATAAGTGTTGCATTAATGATCTCTACTGACATCTCTTCCATTTCCAAATACTTTTCTGCCGCTTTTGCAATTATCTTAGTTCTCTCTGTTCGGCTACATGCTTGAGCAGAACAGTTAATGATTTCTACCATAAACGCTACAAACTTTCTCTTTTCCACAATAAGTGTATCCTTGGTAACATTGCAGCATTTATTTATGCTTTGAACTGGGGGTTGAGTCACAAGTGCTGGTCTACTATTGCTGTCATTAGATTTTACCTTTCTAATTGCCTCAACGTATGTAAGCTTTTCTTTTACCTTCACGGTCTGAATTTGAACCGCTTTTTTATGTGCATCACATCCTTTGTAGGCAGCACTATGCTCTCCTCCACAATTACAACATTTGATTTTAACTCCCCTCTCACATTTCCCGTATTCATGTTCCCCTCCGCATTTGGCACAACGGAGTTTACTTTTACAGGCTGCTGCAATGTGCCCAAAACACTGGCATTTAAAGCATCTCATTGGGGGAGGGATATATGGCCTTACTATATAGCTGACATACCCAATTCTAATTCTTTCAGGGATTTTGTCTTCCTCTAGCGTCAACAATACAGACAGGCTAGGCCCTTTAACACCATCTCTTGTGAAAGGTAAACGTTTAACTCTCGTTACTCGCACTCCTCTGACATTAACCCTAATTTCTTCTTCAGTTATCTCAGTTGACACTCCAGATATTACACCCATAACCTTCCCTCTATCTTCCCAAACTTGTGGCCTAACCTCTTTCCCAAGCAAAGATTTACATTTCATTAATCCATGCTGCTGTACTATATCTCTACATTTGATCAGTAGATTCCCATCTCGTAAAGTTTTAACAAACCGCACGTCACCTACCAGCTTGTGAATAGCATCACTAACCTTCAAGGGATTTGATGTACAAGGAGATTGAAATCGCAGAATAACTTTAATTTCTGAACTTTGTTGTTCCTCTCCCTTATCTCCATCAGATTCTCTCTGCTTTCTTTTAATTTTTTTCCGATTCACTATCCTCTATTCTTCGTTGTTTGAATTTCCCTCGTTACCCGCATAGACATGTATAGAAAGGCTAGATAGCTTACCGGCGCTGAGAGCCAATGGGACCCGACGACGTCACACGGCGGCCATCTTAGGACAGGACCGCTCGTCCAGTTATAACATTAAAGTCTATTGTGCATGTAGTGCTGAAATAACTATATTTTGCTCAATTTTCAACCGATTTTCAAACGGCTTGGTGTGTCATAAACGTCAGGGATGCGGCTATTTAACTGCATACTTGTGAAAAATATATATTTTAAACATCGGCATCAGCACAAATCATAGCCACGTTAATAAGGTTTGTAATAAACCAAACCGTTTGTAAATCCGTCAAGAATTCAGCAAGTTACGAGCATTTTAGTTGGCGTATGTCACTCACCTTCCGTCCACAGCAGCAGGGAGCAGCAGCGCAGTCTCCTGACCTAAGATGGCCGCCAAGTGACGACACAGCTGACTCCGCCTTGAGCCATCTAGCCTTTCTATACATGTCTATGGTTACCTGTGTCTACCTCAATCTCATTTCCTTCATCCACGTCACTTCCTGCACCTCCCGGATCACACCTCATTCCTCCCAACTCAGCCATTCCGAATCCCGGCGTCCGACTGAGTCCTTGCTGCCTACGTCCGACCCAGCGGAAGTGAAGTCCCCGCCGTGCGGCGGTGCTGACTGCGTTATTTTTTTTTAAACCGGTGCGGCGCGCGCGCCCCCGAAGTTCATCCGTGAGAAACTTGAAACCGGTGCTTGAACTTGAACTCAGGTGACTCATTAACACTCGCGCTACTGTCCACGCCCTGCTCTCACGGCTCGTGGACTCGTGCTGCTTGCCACTTTGCCTAATAATAATTATCAATAAATTAAATTTTTTGAGATCCGGGGCTATAAAAAAAACAGGATGCCCCGGATGCCCATGTCTAACGACGCGCCTGGTGTCATGCCTTTACTTGAAGGGGGCACATCAGTGTGCTCAATAATGTGCATTTAACTTTTGAACAGGATTCAGTTGATCCTGATGAGCGCTCATTGTCACAGTTGTAAACATGACGGCATTCTTCTTCCACGAGGGGTTTTGCATCACGCCATTTAAAAGATGACATTTTAGTCTTCACTTGATTATATAAAACACAGCATGATATAAAAGTAGGCTAGTATGAGTGTTTACACTATAACATGATGAATATTATAATGTTTAGACACGTATTTCCTGTTAAATACTGTGTTCGTGGATATCTGTTCAAACGTTGATGTTTATAGTGGTAACAATAATGTAAAGCATTGTAAGTTTGTGTCACATTTGCATTTGAAAGCAAAACATGCCAAACATTAGGCTACATGTTTTTACTCCAATCTCATCTCATAATGTCATAAGGAATGATAACATTTGAAGTAACACATGATACTCCATATATGTTTATCTAGTGTAGTGTACTGAAGTGTTCCTTTTTATTGATTTATCATTATAGGCCGCCTTCATTTATGTTAAGTAAAAATTATTATTATTTTATGCAGCCCTAAAAGTATATGCCTGGCACAACAAACCTGGTGTTCATTATATATATATATATATATATATATATTTGTGAATTTTAAAATCGCAATTTTAACCAGAAAATCACAATTAGATTTTCTTCCGCAAATCGTGCAGCCCTATAGTTTCTCCTGATATCAGCATGTTCAAAGTTGTCTTTTATATATATAAACACATTTACATAACAAATTCACAATAAAACCTGACCCACTTAACCCACATACAATAATTTAACACTAAATAACACTACAGTACTAATAACAACAAAGAAGTCTGTATTCTTGGTATGCTACAAACCAGCTTTAAATTTCAGCAAATCCTTCTCTGGCAAAATATGACACCTCTCCTGACTTCTTGCATGTCCTGCACAAGCTGAGTGTGTATTTTAGAACGCATCCCCTTAATATAATTTCATTATTTAATGTTATGTATCTGTATTATTATTCTTTATTAAAGTCCGCGTGAACCGGAAGTTGCAAATTACTTTTCTCCAGTGTTGTGACGTATTTCCAAGTGAAACGGAATATTGAACAGAGGGCAGAGTTTTACTTTAGTGCTCCTCCTCTCCATCTCTGCTCATAGCAGACTAACGGTTTGAGGGGAGTGGTTAAGCGTTTTTCAACCCAAGCCGTCAAGCCTACGTCATCAGAAAGGGAACGCCATTTCAGACCGGAAGTAATTTTTCAGACTTTGTTTAAAGATTACCACGGCAAACAATTTTTTTCTGTGTATTAACTTGCACGGATTAATTGTTCACCACAAGACTAGTAATATGCGCTAACAAAGTAAATAGGGTCAATTTTGATTTCATATCGACTTTAATATTCATAATCAGTTGTATTATCCTACAGAGTTTTATAAGCATGAGTTTGAATGCATGAGGAGACTATAGATAGCATGGACCGTGAATCAAATAATAACGGGGAAAAGGCTTAATTCCAAAAGGCTTAATTCCAAGTCTACAATTTGGCGTCACGACGAACAGGATCGCATCTTTAGGCATTTGTCTCAATCATTTCAGGTAAGACCTTATTTTATTCTAAAAGAATTAAACTAAAGTCTGCCTGATGATTAGACATTGACTGAAACTGCTTAAAAGAACTGTGTTATTTAATTTTACCAGTTGTGTTGCCAATGAATATTATGGGCCCTATCTTGCACCCAGCGCAAGTGACTTTGTACACCGACGCATGTATCATTCCTATTTTGCACCCGCGCAAAGCGGACTTTTCCCTCCACAGAAGCACGTCGGTAAGTTAGGAAATACACTTGCGCTTCCGGGGGCGGTTCAGCGCAAAGAGGAGGCGTGTTCCGGCGCAAACGTTCCTTCATGCTATTTTGCAGGTTTAGAAAACAATTGCGCCACTAACCAGGAAAAAATAGTTTAAAGTCAGTGGCGCGTTGCGCATGTTATTCATATGCTATTTTAAGGGCGCATGCTTGGCCATAATCAATGTAGCCTGTGCACAACGCGCACTTTGATTCTCTCATCTACACAGAAGCAGCAGTTTTCATTTTTGCAAATCATACATTATTACGATAGATAGATAGATAGATAGATAGATAGATAGATAATTTATTATAAAAGCATACATCTAGCTTACACATTTACCCAAATTATCATACGCCTGTTTAACCGAAGTTAATTTGGGTGGGTTTCTCCATTTCAATGTAACTTCTCTCTTTTACGGCCGTGACGAGAGCGTTGCTCTCCTTGGCTGTGAACCGCTCCTGGCGCGCGTCTGGCAAATCCGCCGTTACAATAGCAATCCGCTATGGAAAAAGCGCCTCTGCTCTTAAAGGGAATGTGAGATGACGCTCTGATTGGTTTATTTCCCGTTACGCCCAAACCACACCTATGAATAATGAAGCTACTTCAGACCAACCCATTTTAGATTTGCGACTGGCGCAAGAGTCATTTATCCCGCCGGGAAAATAGCAACAGCGCCGAGACCCGCCCACAAAGTTACTTGCGCTTTGCGCTTTGACACTTGCGTTTCAGATCGTTAAAATAGGGCCCTATGTGTCAGAAATAGGCAAATAATTTAAATAATTTGAATTTGATGTGTCTTGTTTGAGTTGCTCTGATCAGTAACCTCTAAAATATTTGAATGATGCTGCGGTAGTCTTTTTCTTTTGAAAATACTTTTTTTTTAAAGTGGATCTTTTTTCGAAAAAAGGGCATTTCGTTGAATTTTGGGAATAGCTGTAAGGCGATTTAGCAATTAGCTTGTCATGACTGGGAGGTGGTTGGAATATGGTGAGACTGTAAAAACGATGGCAGAGTAGTCTCTAAAATATTTCTAACACACCGAAGAATCGTTTCAGAAGGGGACGAGGATAGTGTGACAAGTGGTGATTTATAGCGGTTTAAAGTGGCGGGTCTGTGCTCCGAGTTAGTGCAGTGCAGTATATCGAAGATACAAAGAAACCCTAGAATGTTTAAATACGCAGAGGACTGAACCCTTAGAAGAAGGGTATGAATGGAATTAGGAGCTAGAATCGTGTACATTCTGATTTTGACAATGAAGCTGTTCAATGTTTAGAGGAGGAGTCTGATCTGAGAGCAACTTAACCCTCTGGGGTCTGAGTGGTTTTTGGGGTCCTTGAGATGTTCTGACATGCCCTGACATTTGTGCTTTTTTCAGTTGCTTATAAACATATTAATGGCAAAGGTATAATTACACTCTATTTAGCACAAACAGGGCTACCATAATATGTGAGCAACATGCATGTACATGTTTGTATTTTTGAGAGAATAATGTTTATGCATGGTTATTGAAAAAACTAAAAACTAAAGTTTCTGAAATAAGGCCACAAAACACATACTAAATATGTGACAATAAGACTTTTGACTAATTGATGTCATTGCCTAGAGTTTTTTCTTCAAAATGATGTGAAAATCATCCTGCCCTTATCATTCACATAACACAATACATTGATTTAAATCTTGTAAAACACTTTTTGTTTGTAAAGACAATATGCGCAAGAGGCGTCAACCATTCAACAGCATCATGCATATGTAGTGGTTCACACCTCAGGAGACAATGGGGCCCGCATACTTAATGAGCCATTCATTCAGGTGTGTCACCTCTAGCCACAAGAAAGAATGCAAGAGCAATATATATATATATATATATATATATATATATATTCTACCAAATTGGTTCAGAGTTGGAAGCATTTCAATTTTAATGCAAATTGTATAATATCCAAGGAAAACATGTCTAGTAATTGTGCAGTTAATTCTCATACTGTATTTTCAGTTTTGGAATATGTATCCTCTCCCCAAATTTGTCAATAATAAAACACAATAAAAATTATTTAAAGAAAATGCTTATATTTACCTTTTAAAATTTGTTTACATCTACCTTGTAAATATATTTTTTTATTAAAAAGGTTACAATTACAACAACAATTGAAGTGTAATCTTTCTTTGTAAAAACTAAAGTATACATTTTATCATATATATTTCAAAGTTAGGGATTCATTACTTCGAATATAGCCTACATTGACAAAACATACTATTTTTAACATATGAGCAAAAATTGGCAAACAAAAGCTTATTTGAGGTGGCAGATATTTTACAGTAAAAATGTGTAATCTATCCAAAACTAATCAACGAAATGTTGTCTTTCATGTCTGTAACATAGGTCTTTCGTTTTTATTATAAGGAATATAAATGTTAATTTGCAATTTAATACGTTGCTTATACAAATACATTTTATTTCAACACATTTCAGTTGTGGTAAACAGCGCATCGCTGCCGTTCATTCATTCACACAGAAACACGATTTACTTGAGAATGAAAAAAAACTTACTACAGTATTCCATCCGTTGCTCCTCGAAATACCAGCACTTCTGAGGTACGTTTTCCATTATTATTATTCCTCACAGCGCTGCGAGACAGTGTAGACAAGTACACTGATCATCTGAATAAACTTGTGTTTTCTCGAGCTGATATGTGGGCGTTCACAGTTTGTATGGGATCGTCTCAGTCATTTGCGTTTGAATAGCGCGCGCTCTCCGTGGGCGTGGCAGATTACAACGTAATGAGATGAGATGAGCTCGACTGGAATCGCTCTCTTTTAATACAGATTTCACAAGATGAGAATATTTGTTTTTTATATAAATTACTTCATTTAAAAGAAGAGAATTCAAGCTTCATGCCTGTGTGTCTGTATGCCTGTTTGACTGAGTATTCGCTCAGTTATGGTTAATTTTCGGACGCGTTTCAGAATGGACTTCACTGGCAGAGAGAAGGCAGAACTCGCTTCGTGTTTATTTTTCTTTATTTGGCAAAAAGCACAACACTTTGTTTTTATTGTGAGTATACACAAAAATAATACACATTTAACAGAATCGATTGATAATCAAAGTCAACTGAGTATTTATGAGTTTCTTTTACACTGATTAAAAAAAAGCGAGCTGGTATCGCCGGCGATACCGTAGACCTCAGGGGGTTAAAAAAAAAAAAAGTCAATAATTTGATCTGAGTTAACTAAAAACAAACAAACAAAGAAAAATACTTAAATTATTAGAGTTAACTTTCTTTTGAAACAGCATAGCAAGAGAATATATTTATTTGTAGGCTGATATCAATTTAGCTAAAACCAATACTTTTGTGCTTGATTTCGGTTTTTTAACTGTATTAGGTGAAAATACTTAAAACAAGAATCTATCAATAGAACGATTTTCATAACTACGAAAATTCACTTCTTTCATTTCACATTTCACTTCTAACAAGTGGCTTAGTTCAGTGTACAAATCCAACGGTTACACACCCACGCCAGTAGGGGGAAGTGCCTCTGCTTTCAGGTGACCGATTGAAGTCCTGTCCTGACTTCCGTGTTGTGCTATTTACATACACCAAAGTCCTTCTGGATACACAGAACTTGCCTGGGAACATTCTTCTTTTAGTGGCTTTCAGGTAAATAGAAAGATAACTATCACTAGTTATCTATACGATATAACTATCACTATCAAGATAAATTGGTGTGTTTGAGCACAGGTATTGGAGCCCTTAACATTATAGACACATTTTAGTGTCCTGATTTTCCTGATTGGCTGGGAAAAATGCAGAAGTCTACGTAGAACCCAGTAGACCGTTCACTATCAGGAAGTTTTGGAAAAACAACCAACGACCAACAACAACAACAACAACAACCAACGACCTACACAGCTTCACATTCTCACGAAAAAGTGAGTGAAATACGTTACAGTTTCATGATGTTGTGGTTGTAATGCAAGGGTTTGGGGTTTAACCTTAAGCCCTTTCCCTCGTAGGGCTTTGTTATCTCCTTGGTTGTCTAAATACATCCATCGTTTATTTAGATAAGCATGTAAACGATCAGGAACAATATAAACATAATGCTTCCACCACCTGCATGTACGTTTTTTAGTTTTTTTGTGTGTGTGCAAGAAACCTATCATAAATGAACTGACCAATATTCATATCTACTTTCTTTTTAGATGAGTCAACACCACACAGAAAACCAGCCGGTCGCCCAGAATTGGATGGGTCTATTGTGACGCAAGCTCGGCCTGAAGGTACAGTGGCTTTGAATTTTCCATTTCCAATTAAATACAATTTCATGACAAGGAACTTAAGAGTAACTTGACTTTTATGTTGTTGTAAACAGCAGAACTCATCACACAGAGGGAGGTGGCTCAGCCATGGAGACGGAAATGAGAGGTAAGAAGACTCACATAAGTTGTTCACATATGCAAGTATGTAATGTATAACAACTAAAACTAACACCATTCATTTTTCCATAGCCGTGAGGGCATCCATTACCCGCATGGCACAGCGGATGGACGCATTTGAGGCAGAGTCCTGACGGGTGACCCGCAAATTTTGCTCAAACGTGTGAAAATATCCAACTGTGTCGGATACGGGTGCGGGTCGGGTTGGACACGGGGGAAACACGGGTCTAAACACGGGTTTAAAACAATCACGTGCAAACGTAAAAAATATATGCATATTTTTAGGAACACATCTACAGAAATATGCCTGTATTTCAAGTTGATAAAATAATTTAAAATCCACATCAGTTTATTTGTGCCCACGCCCCTCAGGATCTATACCTACTTTCTTAAAAATTCATCATAACCGCGCTCGCGATCTGCTTGCAGATGGATGCTGAGGAGTTGAAGAAAAGAATAGCTTGTGGAGATTATAAAGTTGTCGACAATACGTCATCAAAAATCAAGTCCAGTGTGTGGGAGAAATTTGGAGTTATCTGAAGAAAATATTGTGAAAGGCTTTGCTGCATGCATTTTCGTGTTGGATAGCCGCAAATCTGGAACTTCATCGCAGAGGAAGCATGAAGAGATATTAACTGTGGTAACAAACCATGAATTGTTAGCTGGGTTATTGAAGCAATTAAGCCTCAAATTGAAGCATATAAAAAGTTGAACAAAATTATGTCTATTAAATGTTCAGATGAAGAAAATACAACCAATGATAATTCATTTGATCCAGATTGGACAAATATAATAACTGAAGCTGAAAATAAATATTCACAAGAACCAGTGAAATCCGCCTCAAACCAATCTATCCAACTTTGTCTGAACAATATACCCCTTGTGAAAAAGAAGTGTGCTTAATTGTATTGAAAGCACACTTTTTGTGTGCTTAAAATAATAAAAGTATACTTTTTGAAAAGTGCACTTGCAGATAATATAATAAAATTAAAATTAAAGACCACTTAAGTGTACTTAAAGGGAATACACTTTAATGACAATATTTATTAACACACTTAAGTGCACTTTTACAAATGCACTTTGTAATAATATCTAATTAAGTTTAACTTAAAGTAAGTACACTTTCAATACAATATTTATAAACACACTTAAGTGCATTTAAAAAAAATGCACTTTGTAATAATGTCTAATTAAGCTTAACTTAAAGAAAGTACACTTTCATCACAATATTTATAAACACACTTAAGTGCACTTTTTACAAATGCACTTTGTAATAATATCTAATTAAGTTTAACTTAAAGTACACTTTCATCACAATATTTATAAACACACTTAAGTGTATTTTTAAAAATGCACTTTGTAAAAATGTCTAATTAAGCTTAACTTAAAGAAAGTACACTTTCATCACAATATTTATAAACACACTTAAGTAAAACATTTTTACAAGTGCACTTTGTAATAATATCTAATTAAGTTTAATTTAAAGTAAGTACACTTTCATCACAATATTTCTTAACACACTTAAATACACTTTGTAAAAATGCACTTTGTAATAATGTCTAATTAAGTTTTACTTAAAGAAAGAACACTTTTATGATAATATTTATAAACACACTTAAGTGCACTTTTTATGAATGCACTTTGTAATAATATCTAATTAAGTTTAACTTAAAGTAAGTACGCTTTCATCACAATATTTCTTAACACACTTAAGTACACTTTTTAAAAATGCACTTTGTAATAATGTCTAATTAAGCTTAACTTAAAGAAAGTACACTTTCATCATAATTTTTATAAACACACTTAAGTGCACTTTTTAATAATGTCTAGTTAAATGTTACTTAAAGAAAGAACACTTTCATGACAATATTTATAAACATACTTAAGTGCATGTTTTAAAAACTGCACTTTGTAATGTCTACTAAGTTTTACTTAAACATACATTTTAAATAATTATGATTTATAACACATTTTTAAACACACATTTAATTGTATTAATTGCGAGCAAAAGTTAAACAAATGTAAACAAAATTAATTTGCATTTAAATTCAGTTAAAATACATTTAATTTTAATCACACTACACTACATTGAAAAAAATATTGACTTTTAGTTAGGTTAATGAAAGTTTTGTGAACTTACAGACTTTAACAACACAATGAGTTAGAACAACTTCAACTTAAACAGAAAAGCTGAAATAACATTTAACCATGCATGATATATGAATATGTTGTTTAATGCGCATGCGCGAGAAATACTACGTCATTATGACGCACTACTTCACTAGAGTTTGAAAAATGCGCTATGTTTTGCGATCGTTTGCGATGCGTGATGATACTGAAGCTAGCCAAACAAGAGAACAAAAGGAGCACCACGTTTGGATGTTTGTTTGCAGATGAGACGTTATGCTGCAAATAATCAGTCAAGTAAGTATGATCTTGATGCTTTCTTTAGTTAATTTTTTTTTTCACCGTAACATGTCAGTTGCTGAATGCATTTGAATCACAGATATTATAAACTCAATAGACTCGGGAGGTGAATTAATCATGTTTTCAATAATTTATATATGATTGCATTCTAATAATGTCTTGCATTGTAATGTGAGGAAGGTGTGTGTGGTCGTGTTCGAGGAATTTGGTTGCTGATTTTTTTTTTTAAACTAAACCGACTTTTTCAATTATTTTAAACAAGCTACTAAAAATTTGCTGAATGTTGATCCAATATTGTAACACTCGAAGACGTTTATATACATTTAATACAAATAATCAATTTTATAACCACCATAAATATTTAATATATTACCCACCTCTAGAAAAAATGCTTGTAATGTGTTCAATTTCATTTTGTATTTAAAGAGTTGTTCAATTACTATTTGTTTTGGAATATGTAATATTTTTGTGTTTATCTGGATTTAAACATTCATTTTGCAGGATCAGTTCATATTTGTTATTGGAGATACAGTGCAAGCGGTGTGTAATCACAGACCTGTATTGATGAGGTGATGTTACAAGATTTATCCAACCCGTTCTCATCTCAGGGCGTCATATAAGGCCGTTTTGTCACGTCCTTCGGCGTTTTCTGCCCACGCATATATCACCCTTTTGCGTATAGATGACACGCACATGGCTTTCAACCAACTTCAATGTAAAACCATCCGCGATGTAATTACACGCTCAGGGCTTCGCCAGTCGTCAATTCACCTCAACATTGATCGACTGCACAGACTATAAAGACGTTTTCAGCAACGACTTATGTTTGCTCTATGATTAGGATTGCCTACACCTAATATAGGAGGTCATTGTTTTCCATTATTTATCTTTTGAGAGGAGATATTCGCCATTTTCAACACCCTTATCGTCTGTGAGAGACGCTCGCGGCTTAACCACCTCCAATGCAACCCACCCGCGTTTTACAGGACGCAGTTGGACTTTGCTAGCCAATCCAAGTGCGTGATATCAGACGCTTTCAGCAACAGTAGCATGCGTAGGCTACAATTTCGTTAAGTTTTAAATAAGCCTGTGGTAGCCTACTCAATTTAAACGTGAATGTGTGCTAGGTATCCTAACTAAAAACACGACAATATAGGTTCCATCATCCCTTAATTGCCCGCAGGAGTATATTGGCCGAATTCAACACACACCCTTTATCGTGTGTGAGAGACGCTCATGGCTTTCAACCATCAATGCAACCCACGGGCGTTTTACAGGACGCCGTTGGACTCGTTGAATATGGACGCTTGGCCAGGACCCCTTGGCGTCACTTTTTAACGCACTGGGTATACCTTTGGCGTCATTTTTCAACGTGCAGGGTAGTCTTGTTTGACTTCTATAGAACTCTGAACCGGAGCCTGCGGCGTTGAAATTTGACGTCTTGGGTAACACCGCAACCCGTCTGCTGTGCTGTGTATGGGTCGAGGCTACAATAAATACAAATAAAAAGGAATAGACTACAATAAATGATCTATGCCAGGGCTAGTCAAATGGCGGCCCCCAGATGATATTTATCTGGCCCTCCAACTGGTTTTTGATGTTTAAAAACCCTCGCAATCTGATATCAAAGTGCCCTCTCTGCGCAAAGGTTTAGCGCGTTCGGCAACCGCATTCAGCGATGAGTTTAACAACGCACATGGTGTGCAACCGCATTCAGCGGTGAGTTTAACAACGCTCAACTGCAGGTAAAACGGCATTCAGAGGTGAGTTTAACCAAAACAACGCTCAACTGCAGGTAAAACTGCATTCAAAGGTGAGTTTAACAACGCTCCACGGCGTGCAAGTAAGCAGTTTAAGCGTTTTCTTGTCATAGGAACTGGTACATAGGTACACTGCTTTAACTAGAGCATGCTGGGTAACGTATTTTTATCGGAGGTTTGTTGATGTTAATAAATATATATAATATGCTACGATTGTGTTCAATTAATATTTTATTTTTTATTTTATTTTTTATTGATTAAATCCTCTAAATTAATAACGCTGACGTCACTGTATGGGGCGATCCCAAGGTCCATTGCGATTTCCCACTTGGTAAGTAGAAGAGTTAATTAATAGAGATTGATACTATTCTTAAATTTACACATCTAAAAACTGTTGAATCAGGACAAGAAGTTGTGTTTATAACCTTTAGATGTGTAAGGTGGCAATTTCGTATGACGGTAAATAATAGAAGGCATTATAAAAATATAGCTTGCTGCACCAAATGTGCAGGCTAGCAAAGTTAGCTAATTGAATTCAAGTTAATTTTTGTCGCATATAATCATCATGTATCGTAGGGGAATGTAATATTTTCAGTATTACATTAGCCCACAACTATTATGTTCAGATGAAGAACAGTTGCCAGATTGGTTTGTTTTACAGCCTAATTGTTTAAAATCCACGCAAAATTATATAATTAATACCCAAATAAATCTATAATTAACAATACAAATTAATTCATAACTACTAAATTGTGGCTCATCACAATTTTTCAATATGAAATAAAACAATTAATGTGTATAATTAATGTAACAAGTAATGCTGTCATAACTTATTGACTGATTTATATATATATATATATATATTAGAAGTTCTGATGTGGCTTTGTTTGGAAATTATTTATTTTTTTATTTTTTTTGAAATAGAGCAAAACTTACATTTATTGACAATTTTTGTCTAATTTCTATCTAAAATGTAATTAACAATATTCACTTCTTGTTTATTGAAAAGGAATATCACATACAATTTAGCCCATTCTGGCAACACAGATGAAGAGAATACTGGTGTAAAATGTTCAATTCTGTTTTTTTTGTTTTTTTTCTTTAGGTCCCTCTTCGGCAGCTTCAAAAATTATTTTTAGCCTTACCCCCTTAACATAATTCAAGTGTACTGTATGCTCTTTTTCAGTCCGGCTTGTACCTGTGGAGATGCCTGACAAAATCTGTGGTTGTTCACCAGAGTTATTGAGGGTTAGTCCAGGAAAGATTGTTGCTGTGGTCACAATGAATGGTAAGAATGTGAAGAACTTTATTTTGTCCTGTTTGAGAAGCATCTTTAAAATAAATATATATCCATACGCGACTCCCTACAAGTTTGACATAGATATAAAACTAAAAATATATGAAGTATACAAAGTAATATATAAATAGTACAAAGAACCCAAACCCTGGTTTACATTACAGTGGATGTGTTTTTGATATTTCCAGGATGACATGATCGAACCATGCCCGAGTTAATTTGTGAGGCATGCCAATCCACTTGGACTGCTGGAGTCGATGCCCTAAACAGAAGTGACTACTGGCCTGCAACCCTTCAATTTGCCACAGTTTATGCCACAGATGTCTTTTTTTCATTTGAAGAAATGAAGATGGCGGCACCAGGACTGTCCTGCCAAGCATTTTTAAGAATACTGAATCAGCCAACGGTCCGCTTTGGTCGTGTGAGTATTGAATTGATCTATCCTGCAGTGTTGTTGATATCTTTGAGTTGTTGGTTGATAAGCAAGATCTCAGCAGACAGTTTTCTGAAAAGTTTTTTTGAGTGGGAGGCTGTGCGATTTGAGGTGGACAACATATGCAAGGAAGAGCCCTTCAACTGTCCTGCATGCACCCTAGATATGCTTGCAGTTTCAGTTGATGGAAACCGCAAGCATTACCGTTTCAAGAATGCTGCTAGCTACTCCAAACTGTGTATCACAGTGTTTGTATTAATAAGAAAACATAGCTCTTTAATGTGAACTAAGAAATCTCAGATTTTAAGTTATAAATTGTTGTCAATCATCAATTGTTGTTTTTTTGTTTTTTTAGATCTGAGGAACAGGCCATCTTTGAAGGCGTCTTCATAGCCAAGGATGAAGACGTAAAAAGATTTGTAGACCACATTCACAACACAACCAAACATGTAAAATTCTAGATGATAATTAGACTACAGCACTATAATAACCTCTTTCTGAAGAGTTTGTTTAGGAGAGTCTTATTTTCATCAACAATTTTCCATATTGTAGTTCAGTGGAAGAAGTGTTTGTGGAGGGGAGTGGTCAGCAGCCAGAGATACCTCCCAAAGATCTGCCAGCAAGGTAGACGAGGAGGGATTGGAGCTTGTGGTGTGTCGGCACGGAGTCCTGCTCCAGAGCTCCAGCACCTTCTTAACATGAAGCCATTCCTTTCGGTATTTCATGCCAAAGCCCATGATTTTAAATACGAGGTAAGGAAGTGTTGCTATGTGATAGAATCGTATTATCTAAACTGAACATCTGCAAACATCTGTTTATTTTTATTTTTTTATTCTTAACCAGGTAAAATGGAGTGGGGCATATCAGGACGGTGCTGGTTTAACACTAGGGGAGGAGGTGGAACAGTGCAATGCCTTCCTATCTAGGATTGCAGTAACCAGTAAGCATATGTCAAAAGCAGGTAAGATTACCACATACTGCACTAGTTACATCCTTACATAATACGTAGGAGGAATATGGTAACATCATATTTTCTTTGTTTTTCAGGATGCACAGACATGCTGACTCTCATGGCCATGCGCTGGAATCAGCAAAAGTTCAACAATTTGGCTATCTCACTGACCCGCCGATATCAAAAGGTAATGACATCAGTAGAACTAATTTTAGATGTTCAGTACTGCATGTTAGCAGTGTATGAAGCTGTGCATTGAACATTTGTTTTTTGTTTCTTACCACTGTTTGTTATTGTAGACCACAAAAGCTCTGCAAAGCCAGTTACAAAACCTAGAGTCCATGAAAGCGCAATTGACAGTGACAGCAAGCCAATTGGAAGAATGATGTAAAGGATTGGGCTGACGGTGAGGAAATGATTACTTGTAATACATTTAGTCACAAATAATTGTAATTGTTACTGTTTGTTGACTGCTTCTGACAAATCTGATACATAATGACACATAACCCACAATGCTTCAAATGTCATTCTGTAACCCCATACTATTTCAGAGATTCTTTGAAGGTTGATGTTTAATACAAATTATTTATTTATTTATCATAAATGCATTCCAGACTCTGTCGATCTAAGGACAAAGAGAAAGGCGTTTGACATCATCATGTCAGTAAGGAGACTTGAGGAGGAGCAGAAGATTCTTGTTGCAGAGATGGACCACCATTGGAAATCTCTTTCAACTCGTTCCGATACCCTCAGAGAGCTGTCCTGCTTGTTTTCCAGTGAGACAATGAAAAGTATGTATTTGTAATAAATTACATAAACATAGGGTTGCCCCGACCAAAGATTACTATTAGGGGGCAGCCCTAATAAATATACACAACAATGATGACTGTTTATAAAGTTTCTAATGCTGGTCTTATATTCTTGTGTTCCTCTTTTAAGATTCGCAATGTGGCCTAAGTGAAGAAGGTTTGAAAGGTCTGCAGAGCATCATCCTCAGAAAGTGGCATCAAATCAGAGAAATGAAGGTGCAAGCAAGAGACTGTTACCTGCAAGTTTTGTCTGGAGCAGAGGACATCAACTTCTTGTACAGTGCTTCAGCTGATGAGTACGACAGTGACTACGAAATATCTGATGATGGACTGTAATCTACAAGACAGTAACACCTTTCA
Organism: Leuciscus leuciscus; assembly: GCF_965113295.1. Lineage (NCBI taxonomy): Eukaryota > Metazoa > Chordata > Actinopteri > Cypriniformes > Leuciscidae > Leuciscus > Leuciscus leuciscus. The sequence continues at coordinate 25,263,070 of NC_138736.1, read as the reverse complement.
TACTTCTGGACAATGACCTTTACTATGAATATAAAGCATGTAATAAAATCTGCTTTTTATCACCATAAATACAACCAAAGTGTTACCTCTTCTTCACATAGAAATGTGTGCATGCATGCACTGTGTGGTACAGTAACTTTCATTAGTTGAACTGTAGGGTGCTGTATAACAATTGAAACCTGTTAAGAGACATGGAAGAAGCAGATTATAAGGAAGAACACCATAATGATGAGGAATAATTTTCTCCCCAACATAATATTCAATGTGCTTTCTGTGTAATCTAGTACAGGTTTCATAGTCAACTGATGTGATTCTGTGGTACTCAGAACATTTCACCACTCAATTGTGTAGATTTATCAGCTGTGACCTGATTAACAGTATAATGTTACAGTTTTCTGGATTGCTAAAACACATTTCTTGAAACTCACATTCTCAAAACCTTAAACACAAAACCAAATTTTCAAACCACATTCAGAGAACATCTGACTCTTATGGCAAAATCAAACAATTGCCTCAAAACCATTTTATCTGTGCTCAAATCAAACAATGCTTTCAGATCATACACACATCAGTCAATATTATAAACACTACAGATCAACCGTTAGACACTACAGAGAAAAACGAAGAGCAGAATCCGAAACACGCAGTTACCGAAATAAAAGTATATCGTAACTAAGTAAACAAATTTTGCAATTGCGTAAAAAAAGTATAGTAATGACAACTTACAGTAGTAAGGTGAATAAATTGTATTCTGCACTGCACTGCAAGTATAGTATTGTACTGAATATTGTATAGTATTGAAGGTCTGTATATTCAGCACTTTTTATACTGTGAAAATACAGTGACCCAACTGCAAAAGACAAAAAGGTTACAGTAAAAAACTCTAAATGAAAAGCGTTACAGTCACTCAGAAGAGTTGTGCAACTAGAGGAATCAAGGTCAGTGAGAGAGATTTTATTCTGCTTCAGCATCATGTCTTCATGTTGGTCCGGCCTGATGACTTCTTCCACATAACAATGTCATCTCAGGAAAAGGGAAAATCCCTAAAGCAGATCCAGCCTTGACAACATTCTTCACACCTTGCTCTTTCTCATCCTCCTCCTCTTCCTCTTTGTTCACCACCTATTTCACATACTCTTCTTCCTCCTCTCCCTCTTATATTGTTTCCATCCATTGTTGGTAACATTAGTGCAACATTTTGAGTCAGTTTTGGCACTCTGAACTGACTTGTATGATGTACAGTTGGTTTGGTCTCATCATTAGAAATAAGTGAACAATTTTGAGTAGTTGTGTGTTAACGATGACAACTGTGTTGTAGTTGTTTAACTTTTGCCTGCCCGTGTTTAGTGTTTTGAAACATAAATGTGTCAGTGCGAAATGTGTTTTAGTGAGTGAGAATGTGTTTAGAGTTTTGCCAAAAGAGTGCATGAGATTTGCAAACAGTGTTTTAACTACCTGAACTTGTTTAATGTTTTACAGAAAGAGTGATTTACTCGACAAATTCGATTAGGCTATTGATAATTTGGGAGGTTTAGTGTTTTAGCAATTCAGAAAAGGTCTATTTTACAACATTTGTAAAATATTACTGTATTTTTGTATTCCGAGTTCAGAGTCTTGCAATATAATCAAAACCTAACACAAGCATGATGTAAATATAGAAAAGGCGGGAAAGCAAAATAATGTTCAGATATAAATGTGACTCAATACAGTTTGTTGTCCATGATGAAGAGAGTATTATGTGTAGGTTTTACTGCCCTTCCTCCCCCAGGGGTCCCGTAGCACCCCTGGAAGAGCAAAAAACTGCACATTCTACAAAGTCTGCAAATGCAAAGTCTGATAAGTGTATAAAAGTGAAAATTGGTAGGACAATTATTTATGCTATGTTTAATACATAATGTTGGACAGAGATGTCTGGCATACATGGAAAGGTGTTAAAAAAGCATTTTAAAAAGTGCTCACAGTAAAATACCAAATTTCAGTCTGGCTCTCAAATATGTCAAAGAGGTATGTATAATGAACATATTTGGATGTCCCTTTGTTCATTAAAGATTGTATTTATTTAATTCCATTACTAAACGTTTTTAAACTACATTACCCATAAGCCTCTATCATTGTGTCCATGGGACGGGCGCTGTAAATTGTAGTTCATTGAAGTGTGTAGTTACACTATAGGGTTAGGGTTAGGATCTCGGTAAACGTGTAATTTCTTTCAATATAGCAATACCTTATTGTTAACTGACAGTATTACTGACAACATAACGCAAGCAAAACATAGTTTGCGATATGGAGCGCTTTTTATTCTGACCTAAACGTTAGTCCAACCACAGCTTGTCCTTCTGGGGCCATGGAAACGTCAAAGCCTCGTCACACTTGTCCATATATGGTATTTACAGGCTCTTCCGACTTTTGATGTACGCAAATCCAGGATATTTATTTATTTTGTTGTTATTTTTCATTGAAAGATATACAACAACGCTTTATTTCCATGATCATTTATGTATAAGTTCTGCAATAAAAATAAAAAAATAAAAAAACAGACTCTTCCCAGTTCTGACTGAAGATAGGCTATGTAACCTATGTTATGTAACCCTACAGGGATCTTACAGAAAGAAAATTACTCTTGATAGTTATTCTAGCATGCAGTATTTGTTTTAAACAGATGTAAGTTAATCTCTTAATCAAATAAAATGCGTCTGTAACATTTAAAGATGATTGTGCTCACACTTTGTACTAATTTCCCAAAATGTATTGATATGCCAAACTATTTAAAGACTTTAATTTTTATTTTCTTAAAAAAAAAAAAAAAAACCCAGGAGATGCAAGGCTGCCACCAGAAAATACATTATTTTCTTCCCTTTGAAGAACACTTTGCCCCCCAAAATAAAAACAATATATATATTTACATGATTAATTTTACATTATTTTGTAAAAAGGCAAATATAAATAGGTAATTACAATTATAAATGTTAAAGGAATTAATATCGGAAATTGTAGGATTACAACATTTTAATATCTTTAGGAGTATTCTGTGGTATGTATTCATGGCTGGCATACCAAACAAATAGTTCAAGTAGACTTACCTAAACTATATAATTTTTTTTTTTTAAAGTACAAATAATGCCTTTGGGAATGCCATTATGCCAAACAGCACTCATTTTCTCCCTTATGATCTCCATGGCACACTTCCTGGCTGTTGTGCAGTTATTGAAAATGCAAAAAAATTTTTTTTTTACACACCATTAAGAAAATAAACACAAAAAGAGACTGGGTATTGTGCAAAAAACTTTAATGAACAAAAGCAAGAGAAAAAGAAAAAGAAAAGAAAAGAAAAGAAAAAAACTCACAAAAAAAAAGAAAAGAAATTAAGGGTGCTTGAGTCCAGGTGACTAGGCTGTCATGCTGAAAGCTGGTTGGGATGTGGGGAATTAGGCATAACATGCAGGAATTCACTGGCAGGCTCCCATGTGTCATCCCAGGTTTTGCCACTGTAAAATATCATAAGTGCAAAAAAATTCATTAGAACACAGAGAAAAAAAAGAAAAGAAAAAAAAACCTGTTGGGTTAAATTTAGAGAGTTCATTGAAATGTATTTATGTTTGTTAAAGTAGCATTAACCCTGGTTAAGCCCAGTGGTGGAATGCAACTGAGTACATTCACTCAATTTACGGTGTTTTTTCATTTTACACATTTTTATACAACATTGCATCTCACAGGAAACTATTGTACTTTTTACTAAACTACAATTGTCTGGCAGCTCTAGTTACACAATGTTCCACACAGTTCCTGTACATTGAAAGCCATGTATCTCAATTTACGGATTTCAAAATGTTTCTGATAAACTGAGGGATGAAGTTGTCATTAGTGGGAAGAGGAAAATCACATTTCCAACACATGTACAACAGGAAACAACTAAATTATGACACATAAGTGTTTCAGATGCTGAAAGATTAATTTATGTGTGCATGAAACACTGCTACTTTTGTAATGCATTACCAAGTGGATGTCCTGCAGGCTCAATAAATAAGATAGTTCAGAGCTAGAGCTAGCCACTAGAGAACTTACTAGAAACAGTAAAACCAGATCACATCAGGACCATTTTATTGTCCATACATTGGCTGTCTGTCAGCTAATTTTAGAGTTCTATTAATTACTCAGCAAGTACTGAATGGTCCAGCTCCTCATTACCTACAATCCATTGTGTTAATCACAAAATTCCAGGATCTTACAAACAGAATATTCTAAATAAAGACAAGGAGGTAGATCATTCGCCCATTTGTCTTTAAAATTATGGAATAGTCTTCCGAGCATTCCAAATTCAGACACACTCTCTCAGTCCAGACTAAAGACAGTCCAGATATTTGTCTTTAGTCTGGACTGAGAGAGTGTGTCTGATTTTGGAATGCTCGGAAGACTATTCCATAATTTTTCATCATCGGAATGCATGTCCTAAAGGTTACAAGGGCCTACCTGCCGGATCTAGCTCTTCCAAATGCCTCCACCTCATCGCTATTTGCTTGAGTACTGAGAATTAAATAATAAATAAAATATGACTTACCACACAGTGCATGGCAACCAGTGGACTTTCAACTCGGCTTTCCCCTACACACAAAAACACGAATAATAATTATTTGAACTGTTTTAGCAATCACTGATTAGGGCATAACATATTGTTTTATTATCTTTGAAAGGTCAGAATCAGTAATTTAGACAAGAAAGCAGCCTAACAGAACACATTTTACCTCATTTATCCGTTCCCCAGTTATTCGATCAAAGAGGAAAACCTTCTGCCTACTACATTTTCGGCAACCTGAAATGATGAAAAGACACGGAAAGTTTATTAAGCCATGATGCCATGCTTTGTAGCTAAATCAGTTCAAATTTATAATTTCACATGTGAGGTAATATGCAGTACTTTTCATTTATGTCAAAGTAAATTTGTCCCTGTTTTTGAAAGCAAAATGTACAGGATTGGCTTAATGGTCCTTGCACACTGACTCTGAAATCGACGAATAAATATGTTTTGTCAATCACGTTTACACACTGCCGTCATAAAAAAATAGGATCGGGTTCGATTTTCTGCGTTTTTCGGATCAGTAGCAAGAATTTGGAATTGTGTTTTGACAATTCAGAGCCACCGAATGACGAATACGGAAAAACGCATACGAAAATTTCAGACTCAGTGTGGAAGGACCTTAAGTCAGGGACTGACATTAACCACAGGCCTTGGACATTGGCCACAGCTAAATAACTAAATACTGTGAACTGGCTACCAATGACCCGGTTAGCCAAATGAATCAAATTTACATGAAGTCAACTCTGACTGGGAGCAAATTTATTACCAGTGTGGGGTAAGATGTACCATGCAAAAGGTTACCTTTTCTTCTGTTCTTCACACGTGGCCCTTCCTGACACAAAGACGTGGAAATGTAAGAGGCAGACGGAGATGGAAGAGAGACAGAGGGAGAATAGTGTGAAGAGGCAGAGGTGTTTGTCCTTTTCATTTGTTGCAAAGACTTAGAGCATGGCAGTGGAAGTTTGGAAGAAAGTGAAGGAAGAATAGTTGTACAAGTAGAAGAAGTAGAAGAGAGAGAGGTTGGAGAGAGTGGGGAAGACAGAGGAACAAGGTTAAGAACAAATACAGTCTCAGACTCCTTGGTTTGACTCTCCGCCGCCGCTTGACTCTCTGCCTGCTGCACCATTTGACTCTCCGGTTGCTGTGCTGTGGAGGTTGCTATAATACAAGTTTACTTTCATTTAAAATCTTTACATATTAACAAAGAAATATACATTTTAAACATTCATAATTTCTAAATCAAAACATTACTTACATTTTGTCAAGATAAATTCATAGGCCCTCCGCATCTTCTCCAAAATAATTTTAGTGACAGGAGTGGGGTGCAGATGGGTTATTATATCTGCAACCCATTTATTCGAAGCCCTTTTATCTGGCTTGCCAATAAATAAAATTGGCTTGTATCATACAGCTTCAAGTTTACTCACCTGAAATGAACAAAAGCAGTTATCAGACATTAGTTAAATCCACTGAATTATTAGAAACATCAATGCAATGCAAGAGTACAATGCAAGAAACATTCCTCTTCAACTGTATGCAATCAATGGCCAGTTTCAGATAAGGCCAGAGGTACTCTGCAGTTTCTGCCATTGCCATCATGACTTACAGTAATACTTGACAGAAAAACACAAGACAGACGTGGCTCTTAAAAGTGCCTTTATTGTGTGTGTTTCTGTGTGTGTATGTGTGGTGGGGGGTTAGAATAAAGAGCAGGCAAAATTGAAGGACCTGCAATTCAGCAATTCAGAATCAAACACCTTATATTTTACACCAGTATTCTTCATGTTGCCAGATTGGATAGTTTCCCAGCCATTTGGTTGGTTTTGGGTTGATCTATGTGTGATAAAAAAAGGCTTGGGAAAGTGGAATTTTTTTTTATTTTAAGGCAAAGGACAGAAATGGAAAATAATTTTACAGTTGCACTGTTCACTGTAGTAGCCTTAAATAGCCTCTGAAAGAACACACAAATTATTTATCATTTCATATTGTGATGAGCCACAATAATGTTGTAGTTATAAATTAATTTGTATTGTTAATTATAGATTTATTTGGGTGTTAATTATATAATTTTGCGTGGATTTTAAACAATTAGGCTGTAAAACAAACCAATCTGGCAACTGTTCTTCATCTGAACATAATAGTTGTGGGCTAATGTAATACTGAAAATATTACATTCCCCTACGATACATGATGATTATATGCGACAAAAATTAACTTGAATTCAATTAGCTAACTTTGCTAGCCTGCACATTTGGTGCAGCAAGCTATATTTTTATAATGCCTTCTATTATTTACCGTCATACGAAATTGCCACCTTACACATCTAAAGGTTATAAACACAACTTCTTGTCCTGATTCAACAGTTTTTAGATGTGTAAATTTAAGAATAGTATCAATCTCTATTAATTAACTCTTCTACTTACCAAGTGGGAAATCGCAATGGACCTTGGGATCGCCCCATACAGTGACGTCAGCGTTATTAATTTAGAGGATTTAATCAATAAAAAATAAAATAAAAAATAAAATATTAATTGAACACAATCGTAGCATATTATATATATTTATTAACATCAACAAACCTCCGATAAAAATACGTTACCCAGCATGCTCTAGTTAAAGCAGTGTACCTATGTACCAGTTCCTATGACAAGAAAACGCTTAAACTGCTTACTTGCACGCCGTGGAGCGTTGTTAAACTCACCTTTGAATGCAGTTTTACCTGCAGTTGAGCGTTGTTTTGGTTAAACTCACCTCTGAATGCCGTTTTACCTGCAGTTGAGCGTTGTTAAACTCACCGCTGAATGCGGTTGCACACCATGTGCGTTGTTAAACTCATCGCTGAATGCGGTTGCCGAACGCGCTAAACCTTTGCGCAGAGAGGGCACTTTGATATCAGATTGCGAGGGTTTTTAAACATCAAAAACCAGTTGGAGGGCCAGATAAATATCATCTGGGGGCCGCCATTTTACTAGCCCTGGCATAGATCATTCATTGTAGTCTATTCCTTTTTATTTTTATTTATTGTAGCCTCGACCCATACACAGCACAGCAGACGGGTTGCGGTGTTACCCAAGACGTCAAATTTCAACGCCGCAGGCTCCGGTTCAGAGTTCTATAGAAGTCAAACAAGACTACCCTACACGTTGAAAAATGACGCCAAAGGTATACCCAGTGCGTTAAAAAGTGACGCCAAGGGGTCCTGGCCAAGCGTCCATATTCAACGAGTCCAACGGCGTCCTGTAAAACGCCCGTGGGTTGCATTGATGGTTGAAAGCCATGAGCGTCTCTCACACACGATAAAGGGTGTGTGTTGAATTCGGCCAATATACTCCTGCGGGCAATTAAGGGATGATGGAACCTATATTGTCGTGTTTTTAGTTAGGATACCTAGCACACATTCACGTTTAAATTGAGTAGGCTACCACAGGCTTATTTAAAACTTAACGAAATTGTAGCCTACGCATGCTACTGTTGCTGAAAGCGTCTGATATCACGCACTTGGATTGGCTAGCAAAGTCCAACTGCGTCCTGTAAAACGCGGGTGGGTTGCATTGGAGGTGGTTAAGCCGCGACTCCCGCGAGCGTCTCTCACAGACGATAAGGGTGTTGAAAATGGCGAATATCTCCTCTCAAAAGATAAATAATGGAAAACAATGACCTCCTATATTAGGTGTAGGCAATCCTAATCATAGAGCAAACATAAGTCGTTGCTGAAAACGTCTTTAGTCTGTGCAGTCGATCAATGTTGAGGTGAATTGACGACTGGCGAAGCCCTGAGCGTGTAATTACATCGCGGATGGTTTTACATTGAAGTTGGTTGAAAGCCATGTGCGTGTCATCTATACGCAAAAGGGTGATATATGCGTGGGCAGAAAACGCCGAAGGACGTGACAAAACGGCCTTATATGACGCCCTGAGATGAGAACGGGTTGGATTTATCATGACAGGACAGCACATCCTGATCAAGCTAAAACACTACTTTCAAGTCACTAACTATCCCTATAGCTTTTAAATGCTTTGAATCTTTTGCATGTCATGTGCAAGTAATAAATTCCCACCTGTGCATTTACACATGCACCTATAATCATCATATATTTTATAGGTAACAAACCAAAGGAAGAAGGCTTGCAGCATTGCTGTGTCAACCGTGGTAAATACAGGAACAGGAACATCCTTCATGAAGATAGCTATGTGGGGCAAGCTTAAAATGTAAGAATACCTTTCTTAATTTGCATTGGTCCTGGGTTTGCATGGGTCATATATCTATATTTGTGTAATTGATAAAGTTATGCTTAATTCCCTGTAAAGTAGCAATAAAAAGGTTCTCTATTTTTAATCACTTTAAGCCCAGTGTCAGTAAAGATGGCGTAGTCAGTGGAATCCTGATGTTTGTGGGAAATAGAAGGAACCTTGCCCAGCTTTCTACTACGATGTGGCCCTGGTGACTGAGGTAATCAATCACATCACACATTCATCAACAGTTAACAGTCAAAAGTTTACATACACCTTGCAGAATAAACTGCTTCATCAGGGTAGTACTAAATAAAGATAAAACGTAAATTTTTGTGATCCCTATTATTGATACAATTGTTAACATTTTGCAGATACTGCAAGGTGTATATCAACTTTGAAGCGCAATTGTATATCTATCTCTTTCATTCAATTGAGCCAAATATAATAATGGTCTGGATCTGTATTATAAACAAATTTTCTGTTTTTTTGTTTTTTTCCTCAAGGCATTTTTTCTGACTTTCCTGCATCTTTGAAACATTTCCATTCACATATACTCTGGAGAGCATCTGGGACATTGACATAAACAGCACTTTCCAACAACTTAAAAAATTGGGTGACAAATCATTTTGGTTTTTGTACTTTTGGAGTTCTTCAGGGTTTTTTTTTTTTTTTTTTTTTGAGTTTTTTTTTTTTTTTGACAAACTTAGATTCCCTTTCGTCAGCAGGGAACTCCGACGCCTCGTCGGGGGAGTTCCCCTGACGAATTGGGATCACGCTAGGGAGCCAATTGCCTTCGAGAGAGTTAACAACGAGCCAATGAAAGAGAAACTGAATTGGCATGCAATATTTGCATTCCGCGGCCCGCCTACCAGCGCGGGTATAAAAGGCGGAAGTAAACATTGCGCAATGCTTATCGCCTCGGAGCCGAACAGGATTGCATTGTCTGCTGCTGTTTCCGCCTGAGAAGTTTTCTTTGAGTTTTATCAACGAGTCTCTCTTCAGGAAGAGTCCTCTTTGGTGCCGGTGTTACAGCCTCTTCAGCGATCGCCGCTTTCTACCAGCTGTGCTTATAAATTTTTTTTAAAAAGCCGTTTTCACGGCTGGTATTGAGTGCCCACACGGGCTTGCAGTTTCCCCGTGTGTGGCCGCGGTGGGTCCCTGTGTGCTTCGGCACTTGAAAGAGAGGTTCTCTCTCTTTCCTGAAAGAGCTTTTGCGGGCGACCTGCGCCTTTGTCTACGTGACAAAGATGTCATCTCGCCCGTGTGTTTCTGGATGCGGTAGACTTCTGTCTCAGGGTGATGGTCACAGATACTGTGTCTCGTGCTTGGGCTTAGCGCACGCAGAGGCAGCATTTGTGAACGAGTCATGTTCTCATTGTGGGAACATGACTCTGGCGGCGCTCCGCTCAAGACTAAGTGTCCTTCAGCGGAAAATTGCTGAAGGTGTCCCTTCAGTCTACACCCGATCTAGTTCGTCTGCTGGTTCAGTCCAGCAGGCGACTACTTCGGCTGTGGCTGTTGGTGAGCGTATGAGGGTTACAGTGCGGAATATCTCGCCAGGTGAAAAATCCTCACGAGGTTCCCACTCCTCAGTAGCGCCGTTGCCATCGGTGCCCCCGTTGAAGCCGCTGGAACCGCCCCGTGCGGTTCCGGTAGTCTCCTTCGGAGCGCCACCTGAAGATGCGATGTCTATCGCTGCATCGGAGGGAGAGCGGTCATCCTCTGGTGACGAATCGGCGGGTCTACCCCCTTCGGGTGTGGTGGCCGCGGCCGAGCCGGATCCTGAGTTGGCCGCTATGCTTGCCCGGGCGGCCGCGAATGTCGGGCTCGTGTGGAACCCTCCACCGTGTCCCGAGCCTTCGCGGCTCGATGATTGGTGTATCGGGGCGGCCCGCGCTGGTTCTCAGCGTCCCGCTCCGATCCCATTCTTCCCGGAAGTGCATGAGGAGTTGACGAAGTCATGGACGGCACCTCTGACTGCCCGACATAGACCGGCTCATTCCTCCTCCCTCACCACCCTGGATGGTGGAGCGGTGAAGGGATACGAGGGAATCCCCCCAGTGGAGCGATCAGTAGCGATGCAATTGTGTCCGAAGGTCGCTTCCACTTGGCGGGGTGCCCCTTCACTCCCCTCCCGCGCCTGTAGATTCTCTTCCGGTCTGACCGCGAAGGCCTACACGGCGTGTGGAGAAGCCGCTTCCGCCCTGCATGCCATGGCGTTGCTTCAGGTTCACCAGGCCAAAGCACTTCATGACATGCAGCAGGGTGGTCCCGACCCAGGGGTGCTGCAGGAGCTGCGTGTGGCGACGGACTTCGCCCTACGGGCGACGAAAGTCACCGCACGTTCTCTGGGACGGGCGATGTCCACTTTGGTGGTCCAGGAGCGCCACCTTTGGCTTACCCTCGCGGATATGCGGGATTCAGAGAAAGCCAGGTTTCTGAATGCCCCTGTATCCCGAGGGGGCCTTTTCGGCGACGCGGTGGGGGACTTCGCCCAAGAGTTCTCCACCGCCCAGAAGCAGTCTGAGGCGCTTCGGCATGTCCTGCCCAGAAAGCGGACTGCTGCTGGTCCGTCTTCTGCGGCCGAGGAACCTCAGACTGCTCGTCGCCGAGGGCGCCCTCCGGCGGCCCCCTCTGCTCCTCCTCCTGGGCAGCAGTCTAACCCCAGGAGGCGGGGTGCCGGTCGCAAGAGGGCTCCCCCGCCCGCTCAGCCGTCTTCGACCCCCAAGAAGAACACCAAGGGGAAGAAGCGTTCCTGAGACGGGCGACCCGGAGGACCGAACAGCTGCTCTTCAGGAGGGGGCCTCTGCTCCTCTCCTTCCCCCGGGGGAGGGCCGGGTGGAGAATCCTGTGTTTGTTTTTTCTGTTCCGCCGCCGACCAGCCGGTCGGTGGTACCCAAAACTTCATTAAAAGAGCAGTTTCTTCCTCCTCTGGGTCATTCACGGTTGGGTCTGCTAAACAAGCAGTCTCTCCCGTTAGAGAGTGGGACGGCAGTGTGCGCCACCCTTGGGTCTCGCCACTCTCAGTCCCCTCTCCCCAGCTCTCAGATAGCAGTGGCGCCACCTCGGTCACGCCACTCCTGTCTGCCGCTGGGCGGGAAGGCGGCGAGACCAGCAGCCGCCCTCGGGCCTTGCTCCTTGTCTCCCCCCCCTTCCCTCGCCAGGCGACAGCCCGCAGCAGAACACTCTCGGGTCTTCTCTGCCGTCTGTCCCCCGGTGGAAGCAGGTAGGTGTGGTCCAAGTACACACCCAGACCCCGCTCTCGGCCGCTATAATGCCACCGGAGCCGTGTCCCTGCCTTCCGCCTCGCTGCCCCCCCGCGGGTACGCCGGCGGTGCGGGTGGGCTCGTTGCGGCAGTTTCTCGGAGCCTGGCTAGCGCTCCCGAGGCCGTCGCACTGGCTCATTCGCACCATCCGGCTCGGCTATGCAATTCAGTTTGCACGCCGGCCTCCCAAGTTCAGGGGCATCCACTTCACCCGTGTGCGTCCAGTGGATGCTCCTGTCTTGTGGAAAGAGATCGATGCCCTGCTGGCGAAGGACGCGATCGAGCCGGTCCCTCCAGCCGATATGAGGTCAGGGTTTTACAGCCCTTACTTCATTGTACCCAAGAAAGGCGGTGGGTTACGGCCAATCCTGGACCTGCGTGTATTGAATCGGGCCCTGCACAAGCTCCCGTTCAAGATGCTCACGCAGAAACGCATTTTCGAATGCATCCGTCCCCAGGATTGGTTTGCAGCGATCGACCTGAAGGACGCGTACTTTCATGTCTCGATTCTTCCCCGACACAGACCATTTCTTCGGTTTGCTTTCGAGGGTCGAGCATATCAGTACAAGGTCCTACCCTTCGGGCTGGCCCTGTCGCCCCGTGTCTTCACGAAAGTCACGGAGGCGGCCATTGTTCCCATGAGAGAGCAAGGCGTTCGCATTCTCAACTATCTCGACGACTGGCTCATTCTGGCGCATTCGCGGGATGTGTTGTGCGATCACAGGGACATGGTGCTCCGGCACCTCAGTCAGTTGGGGCTTCGGGTCAACTGGGACAAGAGCAAACTCTCCCCTGTGCAGAGGATCTCTTATCTCGGTATGGAACTGGACTCGGTCGCCCAGACTGCGCGCCTCACGGAGGAACGCGTCCAGTCAGTGCTCAACTGCCTCAAGTTTTTTCGAGGCAAGTCAGCGGTCCCACTGAAACAGTTTCAGAGGCTCCTGGGGCATATGGCAGCCGCAGCCGCAGTAACGCCGCTCGGTCTGTTGCATATGAGACCGCTCCAGCACTGGCTTCGCGATCGAGTCCCGAGGTGGGCGTGGCAGAGCGGCACGTTCCGGGTCAAAGTCACCCCGCACTGTCGCCAAACCTTCACCCCTTGGTCGGATCCTGGGTTTCTACGGGCCGGAGTGCCCCTAGTCCAGGTTTCCTGGCACAGAGGCGTCTCTGTTCCCTGGACTCAGGGAACGAGGGTTACCATACGTAACAGATACGTTCACTGTAATGCTGGAGTAAGCATTTGGTCCTGTTTAATGTTGGTGCTGGTAAAGGTTTAAAGGGATACTCCACTTTAAAATGAAAATTCTGTCATCATATACTCACCCTCATGTTGTTTCAAACCTGTATGAATTTCTTTCTTCTGCTGAACATCCCTTTAAGAGCTAAATAACAAGGTTTGGTAACTTTTAATTAGGTCTCATTTGTTAATATTATTTTATTTTTTAGCCAACATGATCTAACCAAGACTAATATTATCTTACTTAGACTAATAAATGCTTAAAGTATTATTCATTCTTAGTTCATGTTAACTGCAGTAGGTAACTAATATATTTTTGTAAAGCATTACCCAAAGGTCTCTTTCCAAAACTGTTTGTGTTTATGCATAGTGTTTCTTGGGGTTTTCTTGTGCATCAACAGAAAGGTTTTTATGTACTTCTTTTAGAGATTATTTTGTCAGTAAATTTAGAGGGTTTTACATTTAGTTTTGTTGATTGTAACATTGCATTTAATTCACACTTAAGTGTATTGTTAACTGACATTAAAGTATATTTTAAATCACATTAATTGCGTGTCATTATATTGTGTAGTGCACTTTAACTATATTTTGAAGATATTAGAAGCAATTATGATAGTAGATATAAAGTTGTATTAAAGTACCAATTTACATTTTTGTTCCAAAAAATCACTCTTAATGGCAACTTATTGCATTTTATTTAAACTTAATATGTGATATATTTTAAATTAATTGCACTTAATGTGCATTCAGTGTGTCGAAAACATTGCATTTAATTCACACTTAAGTGTATTGTTAACTGACATTAAAGTATATTTTAAATCACATTAACTGCGTGTCATTATATTGTGTAGTGCACTTTAAGTATATTTTAAAAACACTAGAAGCAATTATGAAAGTATATATAAAGTTGTAATAAAGTACCAATTAAGTTGTTCCAAAAAATCACTCTTAATGGCAACTTATTACATTTTATTTCAACTTAATATATGATATATTTGAAATTAATTACACTTAATGTGCATTAAGTGCGCCGAAAAGATGGCATTTAATTCACACTTAAGTGTATATATTTAAAGTATATTATTTATGTAATAAGTACACTTTAAAAAAGTACACTTAAGTGCACTTTTTTTCACAAGGGACAAGTTCATCTAAACCTCTGACACAGCCTCAAGCTTCAAGATCAAATGGAGGTCCAGTTGACAACATTTATATTGCATCTGTACAAACAGCTCCAATAATAACAAGATCTAAATCAGCCCAGCCAAACAGAGACATGCTGCGATGTACACCAGTTTGTAATTATGGATCTGACTGGGGTGAGGAGACAAGAGATGATGACATGATCACAATTGATAAGATCGGTCCTGAATTTTCTTCACCTGCTGGTAAAAGGGAATAATTACAATCTGAAATGATGACAGAAGAGAGACCATTCACACCAGGAGAACGTCAAGCCATTCTCACAGCCTTGCCTCCTCTGAAGAGACAAGATCCAAACACAGAGTTTTGGAGAGAATTAGACTCTCTGGTTGAAGCACACAAAAGTGGAATGCTTATGAGAGATGGGCTCTCTGTGCTAAGAAACAACCTGACAGAGATGATGTACAGTTCACTGACACACTTGTGGATGGCTTTAGCTCAAAATACCAACAAGCCTTATCACTTGGAGTCAACCCAGGTGAGACATTTGACCAAATTATGCAATGGGCTGGCCGCTTAGAGATGGCTATGAGATCAAACAAGGAAGAAGGAAACAAGCCATATCAAAAAGGAGTGGCGACAGCTCAATACAACATGGACACAAAGAAGATGATGATTTTCTGCAGCAACTGTGGAAAGCCTGGTCATGTTCGAAGAGATTGCTGGGCTAAAGGAGGTGGAGCAGAAGGTCAAGGTCCATCATATAAACAGGTCAGTGTAGCGACACTGACTTGGCATCCGGCCAGATGTTCTGAATTAGCGAATCATGACTTTTCAAACACAGCCCTTTTGTCAGAGGAGAAGACAAGAGCTTCTGTTTTGACCGCCTTAGGGTTAATTCCCCAGTGCCACGTTGGCTGAAGCCTCCCGCAGCACCGCGTGACTTTACGCCACACACACACACACACACACACACACACACACAGAAACCCACTACAGAAAAGGACTTTTTGCCCATAAAGTCAAATGTACTATATATATCCCTCTTGTGTTAAGACGTGTCTATAAACCATAGGAAAGCATATATGTTTTATCGTGTGTTTTTCAAACTTTAAATGCTTATAATATGAACATCTGATAGCAGAATGTACATTGTTTTACACATTTCATACTCCTGGAGCCGAAACGGCTCAAGTTAAATCTCCTCATGACTCATTCCAGTGGGCGTCGTCCACAGGACAAAGGAACTTTTCCCGTTCTAAATGCTCTAAGATGATTCGTCCTCCACGAAAAAGGAGGCGTACACGGGACACTGTTAAAAGTCCGAACCTTCAGTTTCCAAACTCTCTCTTCCCCCTCCTCCGGCTCCCTCGAAAACTTTGGAAACCCAAGTCCGGACCGGCTTCGGCCTGCTTCTCTTCTCCTTTATTTCTTTGTATGTTTTCTATAGTCTAGTTTCGTTTTCCTATTCGCCTCTGTTCATTCACGAGCTGAATGAACTTAGCCTGAATCATTCCCGGCAACTTCACCTCAAAGAAAGAGACTCTTTGAATTTCCCGCGACCTCGCTCGCCCGGGAGAGATGGGAACACACGCACGCTGCTCTTAAGGACACACGCAGGACTCTGCTTTTCTCAACCAACACAAGAGAACCATTTTGCAAGATAAGTTTACTGAACTTTTAATGTGATCTGATTTCCTTGTCGGCTCTCAAGGTCCACTTTGTTTGTGATTTTGCCATAACCTAAAGAGATCATCCCAGAGGATCTCTTTTTCCTCCCTTCTCTCACACTCTCTCTCTCTCTCTTTCTCCGATCTCTCTCTCTTTCACTCGCTCATTTTGCTTTCACTTTCCTTCGCTCATCCTCACTTTCTCATCCTATCGTAATTCGTTATTTATCTTCTTTTAATGTGTTTTGTCTAGTTTGTCTTAAAGGGATAGTTCACTTTGAAATTAATTTTTGGTATGTTTTAGCTTACCTCAAGGGCATCCAAGATGTAGGTGTCTTTTTTTCCGCAGTAGTTTCAATTTTGATATTTTTAGGTCAAACCGTTCTTGTCTGTCAGTCATATAATGCAGGTCTATGGTCATTATCTCAAAGAGCATGGACAGAGTCCAAATTAAAACAATTCCCCGTCGTCCAAATTAAACAATTCCCCATCGTAAGTACACATTGATGGCCTAAGACACGAAACGAGCGGTTTGTGTGAGAAAACGAACAGTATTTATATCGTTTTTATCTCTTATACACAGCCATGTCCGAGTGATCTGATCTGACGTGTGCGCAGACTGGTGCATAGATATATACACACTAGATGTCGCCTTGTCTACGGCAGTTCATTGGAACGAATGTCTTTAAGGCGACATCTAGTGTATATATCTATGCACCAGTCTGCGTACACGTCAGATCAGATCACTTCGACATGGCTGCGTATAAGAGATAAAAACGACATAAATACTGTTCGTTTTCTCACACAAACCGCTCGTTTCGTGTCATAATAAAAACAAAGTGTTGAGCTTTTCGCCAAATAAAGAAAAATAAACACGAAGCGAGTTCTGCCTTCTCTCTGTCAGTGTAGTCCATTCTGAAACGCGTCCGAAAATATACAATAACTCGCCGAATACTTCTCACACAGACACGTGAGATATGTCTTTATGAAGCTTGAAATCTCTTCTTTTAAATGAAGTAATTTATATAAAAAACAAATGTTTTCAACTCATGTAATCCGTTTGAAAGCAAGGAGAGGTACCGTTTTTCCTTCTGCCTCATTAACTCTATAATGAGTTGAGGCCGCCCCGCCCCCGGCGCTATTCAAATGGTAAATAGTTTAGGTGATCTAGTATGCATCGCATACGCCCCCCCGATCAATGCCATAAAAACACAGTTTCTTCATCAGACTTACTGATAGTTCATCGCGTTTTGAGTATGGCACGCTTCTCCAGTAAAGACGCCCTTCAGATGATTCTGGACAGCGAGGAAGTTGTTTCCTCAGAGGAACTCAGACTACAAACGGCAGCATTTTGAAGAGCGAATTCCGCCGAGGACACAATTTCGGAGTAAGTTTTACTTAAAAGTCTTTTGTCTTTTATTTTTCGTGTTCGCATTTATGAGGAAAAAACAATATTACGTGACAGTTCTCCATTATGGACGCGAGCGCTCTGAAAGCCACTAAAAGACTTTCAAACTTTCACAGAGACCTCAAAACAGAAACTACAAATCCTTTCTTTAAAACGAATTTCGTTTTGTATCAATTGTATCTTAATTTTAATATTTTTTTCATTAACAAATTTCCTGGATTTAAAGTAAATATAGGCTATAGCAATCACAACATAAGGTGCTTGAACTGGAGATCATCATTAACCAGACCGTAGCCTACTCGCCTCACATGTCTAAAAAATGTGAAATATATTTACAGAAAGCTGGTTCTAAACAAAACCATCCAAAACAAAAAACTATGTAGCCTAATAAATGTGCATTTCTCCGGTGCGTTCACTAGCCTACTGCGAAGATCGCGAGTCAATAGCCTATCGTCAACTTCATCTTTGCCAGAAGTTAAATTTAAATTGCGTGTGTGAATGAATGATGATGTTTTAGCAAACTGTATTGCTATACTGAGGAAAGGAAAATTCGACTGAAATATGTTGAAATAAAATGTAGGCTATTTGTATAAGCAACGTATTAAACTGCAAATTAACAATATGCCCTAATATTTCATGAAAACAACGTTACAGTCAGGCGAAATATGAAAGACAACATCTTGTTGACTAGATTTGGGTACAGTTTTTACTGTAGAATATACTGCCACGTCAAATAAGCTTTTGTTTAGCAATTTCTATATCTATTTTTGTCAAAAATAAAGTCATCAACTAAGATGTTAGCTGTTCCAATGTTGACTATATTCAAACTAATGAATACATAGATAAAATGTAGGCCTATAATCTTTTTTTTTTACAAAGAAAGAGTACACTTGAAATATTGTTGAAATTGTAATTATTGTTGTAATTGTAACCTTTTTAATAAAATAGCAAAACATATTTACAAGATAGATGTAAGCAAAATCTTAAATGGTCAATATAAGTCTTCTTCTAAATATATCTTTTGTCCTTGCATTGTGGGTCAGTCACTGTGTCACACCTGTGTGAATGGCTCATCATTATGCAGAGTGGGTGGTAATTCAGGTGTAAACCACTCCTCGTTCACGCCCCCTCGCATATTGGCTTTCCAAGCAAAACCTGTTTTACATCAATTTAAATCAATGTATGGTTTTATTTGAACGATAAAGCAAGACTATTTTCACATAATTTTGAAGAAAAAACTCTAGGCGAGGACATCCATTAGTCAAAAGTCTTATTGACACATATTTACTATGTGTTTTGTGGGCTTATTTCAGAAATTTTAGTTTTTAGTTTTTTCAATATCCACGCATAAACATTATTCTCTCAAAAATGAAAACATGTACATACACGTGGCTCACATATTATGGTAGCCCTGTTTGTGCTTTATAGAGTGAATTTACACCTTTGCCATTAATATGTTTATAAGCAACTGAAAAAAGCACAAATGTCAGGGCATGTCAGAACATCTCAAGGGCCCAGAAAACCGCTCAGACTCCAGAGGGTTAACCCTCTGAGGTCTGAGCTGTTTTCTGGGCCCTGGAGGTGGTCTGACATGCTCTGACATTTGTGTTTTTTTCTGTTACTAGTGACATTTTCATGGCTAAAGTCTAATTACACTGTATTCAGCACAAACTCTGCTACAATAATATATCAGCAGCATGTATGTAAAAGTTTGTAGTTTTGAGATACTGACATTTATGCGTGGTTTGTGAAAATACAAAAAAAAATTGTCACTGAAATAAGGCCATGAAACCCATACTGATTATTTCTTCACAAGACTTTTGAAAATTGTATGACGTAGCCTAGAATATTTGCTCCAAAACTATGTGAAAATCACCCTGACTGCTCATTCAGATAAGACAATATATTGATTTAAAATTTCTAAGACGTGTTTTGTGTGACAAAGCCATATGCGAAGGGGCGTGATCATCTCATGAATATGTAAGCTTTTTACACCTGAGAAAGACAAAGACACTCCCCTAACTGCCCTATTAGGAGCGATCAGGCCCTGTCATTCAGAGCAACCTTGCACAAAGAATGAGGAGATTTAAAAAAGAATGGCTTTTAGATTGTTTGGATTTATTTACAACACAACACAATCCAAAAATACAAATGACAAAAGAGCACATTGAAAACAATGATCCAAAGACAGAGACCTTTGTGCCATTCCTAAAAACATTGTACATACCATTTCCAAGGTGTTTGATTTTCACTTTACCATGTTCATGTACAGAGACTCGAATGTTGAAGTCAGCAGGACTCAGTTGCATCTGGTCCCTGAAAGAAAAGAAAAAAGTGAACATACTGGTATCAAGAGAAACTAGGCCTGCACGATTTTGGGAATACATTTGAGATTTTTCTGGTTAAAATTGCTTTTTAAAATTCACAGAATACACACACACACACACACACACACACACACACACACACACACACACAAATGTTTCCAACAATATATAATATAAAGAACACCATATTTGTTGTGCCTTGTAGGCATAAGCTATGTGCAGTACTGCATAAAATATTAAACTCCAAAATATTAAACATTATGGTTATACATATCTATGCTTGAGCAGATATCCACAAACAGTATTTAACAGTAAACACGGGTCTAAATAGTATAATATTCACCATATATCTAGCAACAGTTCAACTGCAATGTGAAGTTTATGCAACAATACCATAAACTAATAAGTAAGAATTTCTTACCTTACATCTTTCTTGTCTTCAAATCGCGTTCTTCTTCTTCTGATGTAAATCCAATGTAAGCTCACAGCGTGTCTTCCAAACTCGACGAAAAGCAGAGACTTGTGAAGTGTTTTGGTGTTTTGTGTTTGGGCGTTCGCGTCCCATGTGGAGATTTGCATGTGAATCTCTTTTGCGCGAGTGGGCGTGGCCGAATTAAAAGTAATTAGCAAGCGTTTGAGATACTGGACATCCTGTTGGTTTTATACAAATTACTTAAGCAGAGAATATTTGTTTTCAGTTTGAATCCGATCATTTAAAAGTACACACTTAAATGTGTATAAAGGTGTATGGCTCATAAATGTGTGAGAAGGATTCGCTGAGTTTTGTTTCAGTTTATAGACGTGCTCAAGAAAAAAATGTTCACCGCGACGGAGAGGCAGAACGCACACCCTGTTTATTTTCTTTATTTTACAAAAGCACAATGTTTTGATTTGATTGTAAGTGGACACATACAAAAGTAGAAATATCACAGATTCTTTTTTTATATTTCTTTTTTCTGTATAACCATAAATGACGGAGTAATTTAAGTTTATTGTACTACAATGTGAAGAAAATCCAGCAAAACGCGGGGGCGCGTTTTCCGACCTCAGAGGGTTAACCCCCTGGGGTCGGCGGTCTCGCCGGCGATACCAGCTCACTTTAAGTGATATAAGTATAAGTGTTATACATCATTCGATCCTGTTAAGTGTCTTTTTTATTTTATTTTTTATACTCACAATAAAAACAAAGTGTTGTGCTTTTTGCTAAATAAAGAAAAATAAACATGATGCGAGTTCTGCCTTCTCTCTGTCAGTGAAGTCCATTCTGAAACGCGTTCTAAAATGAACTGTAACCCAGCGAATACTCAGTCAAACAGGCATACAGACACACAGGCATGAAGCTTCAGCTTGAATTATCTTCTTTTAAATTGAGTAATTTATATTAAAAGAAAACAAATATTCTCAGTTTATGTCATCTGTATGAAAAGAGAGATATGTCAGTCATTCTAATTACAGCTCATTAGAGCTCATTAAGTGTTAATGTGACCACGCCCACGGAGAGCGCACGCTATTCAAACGCAAATGATCTGAGGCGATCCATGCAAACGTGTCAACGCCCACATCAGCTGGATAAAACACACAGAGTTTAATCAGACTCATATACTTTACGTCGCTGTGAGGAATAATACTATCTTAATAATAATCCTGGAAAATTTACCTTAGAAGTGCTGGTAGGTTCATTTCGAGGAGCAATGGATCCAGCTGAGGAATAGGTGAGTTCTTTATTCTTGCTCTAATCGCAATATGGAATAGTGTCTGTAAACGCAAAAAACTGCTTTTACCAAACTATATTGCTTTACTGAGATGAGTAAAAATCGATTGAAATATATTGAAATAATGTCTTTGTATAAGCAACGTATTAAACTACAAATTAACATTTATATGCTCTAATATATCATAAAAACGATAGACCTACTGTATGTTAAAGACAAAATATGAAAGACAACATTTCATTGACTAGTTTTGGATAGATTCTGAAGTTTTTACTGTAAAATACTGCCACATCAAATAAGCTTATATTTACCAATTTCTGATCATATGTTAATATATATATATATATATATATATATATATATATATATATATATATATATATATATATATATATATATTGTTTTATGGTGTGAATTCCCAAACACCTTCTACCTTATTTTATTTATTCTCAGGTTAGGTAAAGTAAGTCAAATTCGGTCTAAACAATAAGTAGATAAGTATCCATACTTACAGTTCAGTCGAAAGACTGCTCCGTGGTTTAGTTCAGCTCAATTCTTTCCATGGTAGAGACTCAAGGCAGGCTTGTTCTTTTATATTGATTATAAGTATTTTTATTGTTACAAAATCAAATGGTATACATACTAAGTACTAAAAGAAATTAAACAGAAACCAAAACATATAAAAAGCAGTTCTCTTACGAGAGGTCTCTCGTACTTGCGTAAGAATATCTTACGCTAGGGGAAAACCTCTTTTCCTCGAGATATTGAAGCCAAAAATTATCCTTAATTTTGCAATAATGTAAAACGCATTGCAGCAGCATGCAGACATGGGCGAGACAGCTCGCGCGCCCATTGGCTGCTCTGCGGCAACTGCACCAGCCTATCGATAGAGGCTCCTCATGACGTCAGAACCAATGAGGGCGCTTCGCGCCCAATACGTCATGTCCCGCCGAAATCGGGTGGGGCCAGGGCTATAAATACGGCCCAGAGAGGCTGGTTTGGTCAGTTTTTTATCTCTTCAGCGGGCTCACGCATCGCTGGATCCTGAGAGGAAGCCGCGCCGTCTGATTACAAGCACCCAGCGGGATTACTCTGCATCTGAAGCTGCCGGTCGACAACTCGCCGCCTTCAGTCGCCGTTCCTGCTGACGCTTTCCGGCGTACATATCCTTTTCTCTGTTACTGTGTTTTGTGTATGTGTGTGTGTTCGCCGCCGCGACACACACTCTCATTGCACTAAAAGAGCCGGACGTCTTTTTCAAGACGCCCCTTTCCCCCCCAACCCGCAAAGCTCGCCGGTGCGCCCGCTTGCCTTGCCTGCTTGGAGGATGATACCTGCTCTCCCTCTGTTCGAGCCGCGCAAACCGCGCCGTTCACAGGGGATGTCAGGAGCGGACGGTCACGGGGCTAGCTTTCTCTCTCCCTCTGTTCGAGCCGCGCAAAATGCGCCGTTCACAGGGGAGGCTGGAAGCGGACGGTCGGGGTTAGTTTTTCTTTACGTACAAGAAAGCTACCCTGCCTCTGCGCCCCATTCACGCGTCAATCATGACGCTCTTATATGCTCGTGCATCTGAAAGCCTTTGTGTTCCCCCCTGTGGCTCAGTGGCGGAATTTTTGGTTTTTCACACGAGAGACCGGGGTTCGAATCTCGGTCTGACGGCAGATTAATTATGCCTCCAATGCTTCGCTCTGTCAGTTCCCTGAAAGGCGACTGCAGATGTGCATTTTGCAGCCAACGAGCGCCTTGTACAACCCGCTCGCCTGCACCCAAACACCGTTTCTATGGTTCCCGTGCGTCACTGGCGAAAGGAGAAAAGAGCGTTAATGTCCCGCCGCGGCTGGGCCGAATTCTATTTCTCATACATTTCTCATTCCCCTCTGAAGTTCAGGCGACTGGAAATGTCATACTGCAGTGAGCGAGCCTGTTGTAATGCACGCACGCCTGCAGACAAACGCCAGCATGTTGACGCTCTCTGTTTCTATGGCAACTTCTCGCTCGTTCAGTTCCAGTAAATGCGACTGTTCCAGTGTATTCTGCAGTAAACAAGTCGGCGACACAGCCCGCTTGCCTGCACACAAACGCCGCTTTACGGCTACCCAGATAAATCCCATAGAGTGTATTTTCTGGTGTTCCGGCCACGGCCGATGGTGTTATGAGTGTGGACGAAATGCCCACTGCCCAGTGCTCATTCCTACACAGAAACACAGGTTTCTCTGATAATACTCGCGCTATATAAAAGCTTTTGTGTCTTCTCCTGTGGCCCAGTGGCAGATTCTCAGATTTTCACGCGAGAGACCCGTGTTTGATCCCGAGTCTACCGGCAAAAAAAAAAGAAAAAAAAAATTTTTTTTTTTTTGCCGTCAATGCTCGCTCTGTCAGTTCCCTGAAAAGGCGACTGCAGATGTGTATTTTTGCAGCCAACGAGCGCGTTGTACAACCCGCTCGCCTGCACCCAAGCACTGTTTCTATGGTTTCCGTGCCACTACCTCCATTCTCACACATTTCTCTGGAAATGTCAATATTGCAGTGGACGAGCCTACTGTAATACACGCACACCTGCAAACAAACGCCAGCATGTTGACGCTCTCTGTTTCTATGGCAACTTCTCGCTCGTTCAGTTCCAGTAAATGCGACTGTTCCAGTGTATTCTGCAGTAAACAAGTCGGCGACACAGCCCGCTTGCCTGCTCACAAACGCCGCTTTACGGCTACCCAGATAAATCCCATAGAGTGTATTTCCTGGTGTTCCGGCCACGGCCGATGGTGTTATGAGTGTAGACGAAATGCCAACTGCCCAGTGCTCATTCCTACACAGGAACACAGCCCGTCGCACAGGGCTCGCGCACATGAAATCGACCCAGATCGATTGCGCATTAAATGTGGTAAATGTGCCCACTGCCCAGTGCCCACAAACACTACGTTCTGCATGTCTCAAGGTTTCTGCAAAACGAAACCAACATGCATTCGCTCTGCTCAGGCAGACAATGCTCTCAGTGTTGTAAATGTGCCCGCTATCCCACGCCCACATTCACACATAGACATGACAGGTCTTACGGGACTCGCCCAGCCCTCCCCCCGCGGGCAATCTGCCCGCTGTTATCAGCACGCCCCCTGCCTCAAATGTCATAAGCGCGACGCTTATGTTGCAGCACACTGAGCGCGCTTCGCATTCAACCCCTAGCCATTCGTGCAAACGCATGGGCAAGGCTACCCGGGGTTTCGAAGTGGGTGCTAGACATTATAGAAAGAGGCTATTCGCTACAGTTCGGTCGACGCCCGCAACGCAGAGCGGCGCGAATCGATACTACGGTGAAAAAGGAAGTAGCACACCTACTTCGGGCCGAAATAGCGAAGTTACTGAGCAAAGGGGCTATAGAACCCCTATCACAAGCTCAGAGCGAAGGGGGCATGTACAGCAGATATTTTCTGGTACCCAAAAAAGACGGGGGTCTCAGACCCATTTTTAGATCTAAGACGACTAAACAAAGCACTTCTGAAACGACGGTTCAGAATGCTCACGACCAAGAAAATCCTCTCGCAAATTTGCCAAGGGGACTGGTTCATGTCGTTAGATCTGAAAGACGCTTATTTTCAAATACAAATAGCGTCACGTCACAGGCGAATTTTGAGATTCGCCTTCGAGGGCCAGGCATATCAGTACACAGTCCTGCCATTTGGCCTATCCCTGGCACCTCGCGTATTCACGATGTGCATGGATGCAGCGCTCGCACCCCTCAGGCTCCGAGGCATACGAGTGCTGAATTATTTGGACGATTGGCTGGTTCTAGCTCGATCACAGTCGGAGCTCATAGAACACAGGACCATATTACTCGATCACCTCGAGAATTTAGGTCTCACAGTCAATTGGGCAAAGAGTTCACTGTCTCCCAGTCAGAAAATATCTTTTCTGGGCACAGATCTGGACTCGCTGTCTATGACAGCACAGCTGTCGCCGCAGCGCAGACTAAGTATTCAGCGCATGACAGAGATTTTTCGCCACGGCGCTTATTTAGTCCCGCTCAAAAAGCCTCAAAGGATGCTGGGTCTCATGGCTTCAGCATCCTCAGTGCTTCAGCTGGGTCTGCTTCGCATGTGCCCGCTGCAGTATAGGTTGAAAGCGCGCGCCGCGCAGAGCTTGGACCTCCGGTCTCGCGCGCCTCAAGGTCGATCAGAAATGCGTCGCAGCTCTGAAACCTTGGACAGTGACCGACTGGTACCGGTCAGGTGTAAGCCTGGGGACTTCCTCGAGTGTGAAGGTGGTGTCTACGGACGCCTCAACCTCGGGATGGGGAGCGCTGCTCGAGGGCAGACCGTTATTTGGCCAGTGGTCAGAACGGGAAAAGCTTCTGCATATAAACTGCCTGGAAATGATGGCAGTCGACAACGCGCTGATGCGCTTTTGTCCTCAGATAAAAAGACACCACGTCTTGGTCCGTTCGGACAACATGTCAGTGGTGGCTTATATAAATCACCAAGGAGGTATCAGATCCAGAATCCTTCACAGGCTGACGGAACGCCTCCTGGTCTGGGCTCAGCACAATCTGCGCTCGCTCAGGGCAGCGCATGTGCCCGGCCATCTGAATGTGGGACCAGACAGACTGTCCAGAAACAATCTGCCGACAGGAGAATGGTCTTTACATCCACAGACAGTCAAAATGCTATGGAGGACATTTGGCAGAGCGGAAATAGACCTATTTGCGTCTCAAGAGAACGCTCATTGTCAGGAATTCTTCTCCAAGAGCAGGGATGCGCTGGCCCCGCTGCCCGCTCTATGCGTTTCCCCCTGTCACGCTCCTACCCCAGGTGTTAGAGCGAATCAGGGAGAGCGGATGCCCAGTGCTACTCGTCGCCCCATTTTGGACAAACCAAGTCTGGTTTCCAGTCCTGATGCAGCTGACGAGTACCGCCCCGTGGCCGATACCGGTGAGGAGGGATCTCCTCTCGCAGGCGAACGGCTCGATCTGGCATCCTCGCCCGGAGCTTTGGTCCCTACATGTGTGGGCCATCAACGGGTACCTGTTAACCTCCCAGCGGGAGTGTTAAACACGATCACGCAGGCTAGAGCTCCATCTACGAGGCGGCTCTATTCCTCAAAATGGTCTGTGTTCACTAGCTGGTGTACAGCGAGTGGCACTTCACCCTCACGCTGTGGGGTGCCGGAGGTTCTCTCCTTTTTACAAGAGCTTCTGGATAAGGGCAGAACCCCATCCACGCTCAAAGTTTATGTGGCGGCCATAGCAGCGTTCGCTGAACCACCGCTTGGCCAGTCATTAGGAAGGAACGATCTGGTCATTCGCTTCCTTAGAGGAGCTAAGAGGCTGAACCCTCCCAGACCACCCTCAGTTCCCGTTTGGGACCTTTCCACGGTTCTGGAAGCCATGAAAGGTGCCCCATTCGAGCCAATACGGTCAATAGACCTGAAACTCTTGTCTTTCAAAACAGTGTTTCTTCTGGCTCTCGCTTCAGTGAAGCGCATAGGGGATTTGCAAGCGCTCTCAGTGAGCGCGACGTGTATGGAGTTTGGGCCGAATGACTCGAGAGTCATACTCAAACCAAAGCACGGATATGTTCCTAAATCCCTCAACACACCGTTTAGGGCACAGGTTATCTCCCTGTCGGCCCTGCCGGTATCTGAAGAGGAAGGGGATGCAGGCTTCCTTTGCCCGGTCAGGGCGTTAAGAGCCTATGTGTCTCGCTCATCTGTTTTCAGACAGACGGAGCAGCTCTTTGTTTTGTTCAGCGGACGTTCTAAGGGACTAGCTGCATCAAAACAGAGTCTATCCAGATGGATAGTTGATGCTATAGCGCTAGCTTACACATCCAAGGGCCTGCAATGCCCGATAGGTGTCAAAGCGCACTCCACAAGAGGCATGGCCTCGTCGTGGGCTTGGTCCAGTGGGATTGCCTTGCAAGATATCTGTATGGCGGCAGGCTGGGCCTCCCCGTCTACATTTATAAGGTTTTATAACCTCGAGGTTCCCGCTTTGCAAGCTAGGTTGCTCTCGGTTTATTTTTTCAGTATTGCCCGCCCGATGCTATCGGCTCGGGATGCTGAAACTGCTAGAGCGTCGATCACTGATCGCCTATATACTTCTGTGGGCAATACGTTAGTCCCCCATATTTACCAGTCCAGGCTGAGTTCGCCCTGGCTGTGTGGAACACTTGATATAATATGCTCTTATCAGAGCTCAATGTTACAGGAATGATGCTATTCTAGCCCCTCTTCCCGGATTCTCTGTGAGTCCCTTGTGATTAAGCACTGTATGAGCCCCGGGCACCTGCCCTTGGGACGTTAGTGTTATGTCTCAAGCACGCACGGCGTTTTACATTGTGTTCCCCTAGCGTAAGATATTCTTACGCAAGTACGAGAGACCTCTCGTAAGAGAACGTACTCGGTTACTAACGTAACCTCGGTTCTCTCTAGAAGAGGGAACGAGTACTTGCGTATCTTGCCGTGCATGCGTCATGTTCTGATTCGCTTCAGCGATGAAAAAAACTGACCAAACCAGCCTCTCTGGGCCGTATTTATAGCCCTGGCCCCACCCGATTTCGGCGGGACATGACGTATTGGGCGCGAAGCGCCCTCATTGGTTCTGACGTCATGAGGAGCCTCTATCGATAGGCTGGTGCAGTTGCCGCAGAGCAGCCAATGGGCGCGCGAGCTGTCTCGCCCATGTCTGCATGCTGCTGCAATGCGTTTTACATTATTGCAAAATTAAGGATAATTTTTGGCTTCAATATCTCGAGGAAAAGAGGTTTTCCCCTAGCGTAAGATATTCTTACGCAAGTACTCGTTCCCTCTTCTAGAGAGAACCGAGGTTACGTTAGTAACCGAGTACGTTTTCAAGCTTCGGCTCCAGGTGGCAGGCTTGGACCATTGAACGGAGAGGCTGATGGGGTCTGTACAGCGTCTCACGTTGACATATTACACTGTGTTTTTATACTTCATATCACACCCACTTATCACATATTCAATCGTCCATGGTAATTTTATCCAATCCAAAATCTAAATCTATTGTTAACCCTTTCAGTTCCTTCAAGAGCTTCTTATAAAAAGTCTTCCGCTCCTTTGTTCTTCTCTTCTTCGCTCGGATCCTTTGTCGTCTCCTACGCTTGGTCTACAAAGAAACAGGTTATACTTTCCATTTCTACTTTACTAAGATATATGCTTTTCACTACTTATTATTATTTCTTTCTATTGATTAAATGTTCAACTACGAGTATAGTTTTGTTGTTCTTCGCATGCATTCCTACAATAAAAGGTTATTACAAAACAAGTTGTAGTGTCTTTCTTAATAAAACAGATTCTTAATAAAGACTTTTATAACACAAGTTGTGGTGTCTTTCTCAATAAAACAGATTCTTAATAAAGACTTTTATAACACAAGTTGTGGTGTCTTTCTCAATAAAACAGATTCTTAATAAAGACTTTTATAACACATGTTGTGGTGTATTTCTTATACAACACTCTTTCTTACTAAATCATAAACTTGGTTAATAACATACATAATCTTATACATGATAATCATTGGTTAGTACAGAATAAATTGCATATATGTTCCACTTACAAGGTTACAATTGTGGATATTATCATATCAGCATATATATATGAGGCATTATAAGAGAATAAATTGCATGTTCACCTACAGATGGTGGACAACCAGAATGCCTATTACCGCCGCGCCAGCTGCCGCGGCGAAATCACCGCGGCAAAAATAAACCAGCCGCATTTCAAAGTCGTTCCCGAAATGACCGCCAGGTGGCGCAAAGGGACATTGTGCAAAACAGCAGCAATTGCCGTATTTTAAAATGTAAGTGGGTTAAATATAAAACCCTAAGCCTAATAGGCATATTTTTCATATATATAAATAGGCCTATTAGGCTACAACAGAATAGAACCAAAGATAGAATCAATTTTAGAACTGAAAAAATAGAATCAAAAGTTAAAAATAGAGACGATATTAGGAGCAATGACGCTGAATATTTTTACTATTCTATTGAGGAATTAGATAAATGAAGAGCTCTCGTGAGCGATACAATTGCATAGTAATTTATAGTGATTTCAAAAGCAGTCCTTAAAAAATAAATAAATGGAGTAGTGTGGCATAATTTTTGAGAGATTACGTGGAACGCGTTTTAGTTAAGATCCTAGTTTCAATGCCCTTAATGTATATAGGCTAGGCTACTGCTTTAAAAAAATGTCACAACGCGTTTTGAGATTGTTTTGAATTAAACATTGAAGTTTAAAATGTAGTGTTTTGGCACACCAGGCCGAGTGGCGTTACGCATTGTTCAAAAATCTGGTTTTATTCTGGCATGTTGAATTGGCGTTAGAATTATTTTTTTAGATTTAGATTTTAGATTTCGTTAGATTTATTTTTCTCATAACAGCTAAAAAAACTTAATATATGCCTTAATATGACCTACTTAATATAGGCAATAGGCATATAATAGCCTATATAATAAATTAGCAAAACTTGGCCACTAAATATTTAATTTTCAATTATTTTAATTATCACATTTAAAGTTTTAATTTTATTAAATTGAACAAGCGCAACAATCAGCATTTAATCAAATATTCTAAAAGATGTATTATTAATAATAATGTTATTTCAACATAATATTTCGTTTTTTTCGACATAATATGTGTGCGTGCAACAAGCAAGATGTGTATTTGTAAATCCGGTGATGCGTGCATTGATTTTTATCAATAAACTAGTGTTTTCTGACAGTGTCGACTGCAAAGATGAAGTTGACGATCGCCATATTTGTAGTGAACGCACTTAGAGAGAAATGCACATAAAGACATAATCAGAGAGTAGCCTTTTTCTTTTCGTTTTGAATTATTTCGTTTGAAGACATTTCAAGCTTTGTGTATTTGATGTATTTATCATGTCTGTGTGAGGCATACGCTGAGTTTCGTTAAGTTAGGAGGATGAGATGCGCTCCAGCTGACGTGCAACGCAAGTGACCGCGCGGGCGCCTCCATGATTAGTGTCTGTTATATTTGCTTCTCTTACTTATTAAATCCAGCAATTGGTTGATGAAAAATTTATTAAAATTAAGATACAATTTATAGAAAACGAAATTCACTTTAAAGAAAGGTTTTCTACTAAACAAAACTTAATGAAGTGGTCAAAATCATGTCTGACCCACTCCATATCCATCTCTCGATATAATGCATCCTATCTTACTCGTGCTGTTCACTTTTCATATTCAACATAGATGGAAAAAAATAACATTATAATATTTTAACAAATATGATACTAAATGAGATTATTTAATGGCTACAACAGTATAGTAGGCCTATAGACTCTATTTGTACAAATTGCTGCACATTAATTTAATTAGGCTAAATGAAACCTTGTAACGAATTCACACTGTAGGGTAGAATGTGTACACAGGGGCGTGTCTAGAGGGGGGGCACAGGGTGGCACCGGCCCCCCCTGGAATATGATTGGCCCCCCCTGGTGCCCCCCCAACATCATTGGGCTAGATTTACTGTCAACATGACAATGCCCAACGCCATTGGATCAGAGCGCTGTCAATCACTGCTTGATTTGCAATCCGCAAAGCAGAATCACTGGTCCGCGTTTTTCAAACAGGAGAGAGGGATACCTCGACACGTCACTGTTTATGGTATAATACACACTCGACAGTATAGATACTTTGATATCGCACCGTATGTTAGTCTGATTACTTTCATTCATGTGTGTGACTGATCAAGCTATTGTAATTCGCCAGTAACGTTAGATTAGTTAACGTAACTTCGCCAGACTATAACGTTACTGAATAGAGATGACTTGTCAGTGTTATTCAGCGGCAGCACACTGCACCACATAAATATAAAATAGATACATATTACGTTATCTGTTGTTTTAAAGACTAAAGGCACAATATTTTTCCAAAAAAAGCCATGGCATGGTAAACATTCAAATCTGAGAACGTTAACTAACACCTAGTTACATGCAACTGTTTTTTTATTTATTTTTAGACAGAATTTTGTGTGTGTGTGTGTGGGACGGAAAAAAAAAAGTTATTTTTTTGTTTTTTACAAAATTGTGTCGTCCAATAAATGCAGTGCCATTAATACCATCTATATTAGGGCACTGGGCATTTCAAAGATTTTTTAAATTGTGCTTAAAATTTTCTAAACAAGTATTTATTTCCAGTTTAATTTTCTGATTTCCCATGGGCCCCCCCTCACTGCTTCTTGGTCCCCCCCTGTGCCCCCCCATTTATAAAATCCTGGAATCGCCCCCGTGTGTACAGTTGAGACACCTTAAATAACTTGCGTTCGCATCAAGCACAAGTTGTGATTTTTGCTGTGCACTTGCATATTAGTGTCAGCTGGGAAGGAAATATAGAGACCAGACCTCTTGGAACTTTAATTGAATACATAGCGTTGGTAAAGCATACTGAAATTACATCCCTACAAATTTATTAGGCCCTACTGAAAATAAATGTATCGAATTTAAGCAAAGTAGCCTAAATGTTAAGACTGTAATGCTGCGTTCACACCGGACGCGAATAGCGCGTCAAATTCGCGTCTACCGCGTCTAGTTTGACGCTTGACCACATGTGTACATTCGCGTGTCAAGAGCGAGATTGACGCGCGTAAAAACAAAAGTTTGAAGCGAAATTTACGCGCGTCAGAGGCGAAAGTTTCGAAACCCGTTGGCGGCCATCTTATTTAGATGTTTATCGAGCATTAGCATTAGCATTAATCGAGAGAGTCACCGCTCGTATATGCTCTGGAGAGCAGAAACAGCTGCGTAGGGGACATCGTGGCTGTACTCGGGTCCACCAGACCCTCCGGAGGGTTTCAGGAGTGTCACAATTTGGTCCAGGACCTAGGTTTGGTGGACCTAACGGTGAGGACGCTGACGAGGACAGCGTAGGCCGTATAGGCCTCGGCCTCGAGTGGTCGCTGCCTGACGAGCCCGCGCTCTACAGCCCGGCGCGAGGTTCACCCTCGCCCGCACCCACCTAATCTGTCATTTATTTTTGTTTTGATAATAAATGGAGCCAGCCTCCAAAAGTGAAACCTGTCCTGTGATTTTTTTTTTTTTTTGTATACACTAAATTGTATTTGTTGTCTTCACATTAGATTAATAATGTTTCATATAGATATGGAATAAATTGCATTCAATACAAAATGAGTAGGCCTATCTCTCATATATTGAAATCGAGTTTTTATGTGAAAGATTTGCTTTGTTGTGCATTTTAGTCATATTACAAAATAATTTATTGAGGCCAAACATAAAATAACATTATAAACTGTCACTTCACCACGTGACAGCAGCAAGCAGGCTCCTGATTGGTTAACGCGGCGCGAATTGACGCAGAAGTTCAGATTTTTCAACTCGGGCGGCAGACGCGAATTCGCGTCAAACACGAGAATGCACAAAAAGCACTACATAAAACATTCGCGCGTAACGCGCTTAACGCGCCAGACGCTCAATTCGCGCCATTCGCGCGAACTTGACGCGCGAATGAGGCGTATTCGCGTCTACCGCGCCGCGCTCTACGCCTCATTCGCGCCGCAGGATTTTTTTACGCGCGTAACGCGTCTTTGCATTGACTTAACATTGAAATCACTCGCGCCTGACGCGCAATTCGCGTCCGGTGTGAACGCACCATAAGCCCTTTGCTTTTTTACGTAGCCTATAAAGGACTCTTATAGCCGACTTTGTGTTAATTTAATTTGTAGAGGATTTTTTTAACTCAAACCTTAACACTGAAATAAATTAAACTAAATTATTGTACATTTTTTGGCACACCACGACGAGTGGCGCTATGCATAAAGCCAGGTTTTATTCTGGCATGTTGAATTAGTGTTCGACAAACGCGGCGGCGTGTTCATTTGAATGAAGAGCGCTTCTCACTCGTGTGAGCGAACACATACTGGAACGTTAGGCCATGTCGCAACGAGTGAATCGTGGCCGAGTGGTTGAACTTACATTACGATCATTTAGATGACACGGGTTCGAATCCCGAACTAACTTGGACTACTGATATTTTTATAATGCATTTTATAGTCTATTGTTGATGCAGAGAGATTTGTCTAGTTCTAAAACATATATATATATATATATATATATATGACATGACGTTTAAACGACAAACAATAAAATCAGAACCAGTATTCTGTTGCGTTCATGGTTCCAGTGGCAGTAATGCATCCACGGCTTTTCAAAATGTCACAAAGCGTTTTGAGATTGTTTTGAATGAAATATTGAGGTTAATAATTAAGTGTTTTGGCACACCACGACGAGTGGCAAACTCTTTGTTTTGTTTTGCAAACTCAGCTAGCCTGTGGGGGGTTTGGAGAAGGCAATAGTTGCTTTATCGTGGGGGTGCAGGACAGAGGTGTTAATGTTCCGTCTTTCATATGGAGAGTGTCCGAGCCAGCCTGATGAGCAGGCAAAGGCAAAATTCTTTTAAGGATTAATCTCAAAATCTCCAAAAGTCCATAGCCTACGTACAGTAGGCCCTATATCTTATTAAATTATATATTGTAGTTTTATTGATTATATTTAAAGGTTTTCTACACACAATTTCAATTTAGCAGATACAGAGCTCTTTAATTCGCGACCCACCTCGTTTTATTGTAAGGTGAATTCAGCAAGGCATGTTGTATCTTTGAAGGAACAAAAGCTATTTGTTACAGTTTTTTCTTCCGTGATTTGTGTGGATGACACACAGCGACATATACAGTATTATCAGCTGTATGTTGTTTTTTTACGCTGAAATGCTTAATTTCGAGAAAGCGCGCAGTGAGGGAGACCAAACTTACTAAAAAAATATCCAGCGCGAGAGAGGCAAAGAAAAACGCCGGTTCTTAATTTATGTTGCTTTGAACTTTTTTCGTTTTGTACCGTTTTAATTGAGCTGAAATTTCTTTGACAATAGAAATGTAAAATGTTGCAAGAATAAGAGTCTGTGTTTCTTATTTTGCATCACAAAGGGAATAAACTCTATCGATGCAACCCTGTTTAAATAAAAAAACTGTCCCGACACTTTATTCATACTTTGAAATGTGCGATGGGTTTTCAAACTTAATTAATTTTCTTTTTCTTTTACATTTTCATTGTTTATTTTTTAATTGAAAGCAATACTGTATTGAAAGTATTTTTCTGATTTGTTCGATCTGTTTTGAAAAATGTCTTCCGTTGCTATGGCCGGGTATAACTGTCAGTCATCTCAATCTCGTGAATGATTCACACACACAAAAAAAATAATTTAGCAGATTAAAGACGAGCTTAATGCAGCGGCTCAACTGGAATGTAGCAAATTTATGTTGTAATGTACAATTGATAATTAAACAAGATGATTGACTTTAATAAACAGATGCATATTTAAGCATCAAGAACGGAAAAACATAAAAACACTGTCAGCTACACTGAGATTCGATCTCAGATCGTTTGAAGCTCCGGGAGGCTATTGTTAATGCATTGACCACAGAGCTATCGTCTAAGCTATCAGATAGAATACAGATAGAATAGCTATCGTCTGAGCTATCAGACGATAGACTGAGCTATCATCTGAGCTATCGTTCCCTAAAAGTCTGTTTTATTCTCTGCTTTGTTTGTTTATATTTTTACATATTCAATCAGTCTCATTTTTGTTCAAATAATGAAAAAAGTTTTTTTTTTTTTTTTTTAAGATCTTGCGCCATGTTTTTTTTTTTTTTTTTTTTTTTTTTTTTTAAATAAACAGATAGGAAACTTACCTTTTAAAATGCCGCAGTTGCTGCTGTTTTGCCCTGTCACTTGCGCCACCCGGTATAGCCATTTCGCGAACGACTTTGAAATTCGACTGGTTTATTTTTGCTGCGGCAGTAATAGGCATTGTGGTTGATTATTTATTAAAGAATTCAATTGATAATCATAACAACATGTAAGCCTATTTAATTCTGAATATAACAAAGAATGCTTTGTTAACATCGACTAACATCGGTTAGTAACTGCAAGTCCTGAAAATGTTTTAATTTTACGGTAAATTATTTTAATTTATTTCACTGTTATGTTTCAGTTAATAAATCTACAAACACATTAAAATAACACGAAGTAAATGACAAGTAACCTATTGACATAGCCTTTCTAAATTATAGAAAAACTGGGCACACAATGTTAACGTGTGTCTACTTTGTTTAAATTGAATGAATTTGATTCGTTTAACCTCAATATTTATCTTGAATTTATCTGTGACCTCAGCTCAGATTACTGCCGCGGCAGATTACGTCATAAAGAGAATAAACTGACACTTTTCAAAGTCTGTGATTACAGCGCCACTCAGCGGTAAAAGGCAGCAAATACACATCCCATTTTTGCCGCCGCGGGAACGGCGGCGGTAAAAGTCTCATTCTGGTTGTCCACCATCTGTAACACGCCCCTTATGCCAATTTATTCTCTTACTTCCAAAACCAAATACTGCACATAGCATTTTTTCTTCTTATCATATTTTGACAATTTGGAATACACTTTTCCCGTCTCAGTAACAACATTCATTTGAAACACATTCATGTAGTGCTCCACCCAGGGTCTCACATTCTTTCTCGGTTTCATGATCTTACTTTCAATAATTTTTCCATCTATTACACTCCCGGAAGGCCAGATTTTTGTACTTTGTTTCATTATTAATAACTCCCAAATCTTTCTCGCATTAGTTTACCATCAATTATTTCATGTACACATGCTCCAATCAATTCTCCCCCAGGAGTCTCACAGATGAATGTGCGGCTCTTTCCCCTTACCAAACATGTTCTACAAGAATTGATAACAGGAATTTGGGCTTTGGGGATCACCTTGCCCTGAGCCGCTGATTTCATCCAGGAGTTCTGATGAGACCATTGCGTCGAGCAAGTCTGCTTCTCCTTCATCTGGAAATCCATTACAGTTTTTTTCTACAAGATAAAACACTCCGTCAAACTTTATCACCCTTATATGTTCTTCCACATATCTGGCGTGTAATTTATGTACAAACAACTGGTCCCCCCTTCTCCACACTTTGTGTGCAGTTAAGTCACTATATATATTTCCTTTACCTCTGGATGGAGCACCCTGAACCTGTCTCTATATTTTTCCACTACATCAACATCAATATACTCAAGCAGATCAAAGACATCCACACAATATTCAATTAAACCAAATTCATTGATCCATATCACTTTCTTTGTTCTGTCAAAACAATTGTTACATATATTTCCCATTACTAATCCAATTTGTTTCCCCCACAATCTCTCACAACATCTCATGCACCCATCATCTCTAACTGCAATCCAATACTCCTTCTGTTTTGATAGCACTTGCCCCGAAGGAGTCTTCCTAAGTTCCTATAAACAAATTGCAGTATAATGTACATCATTCATATCTTTTCTTTTTTACTTTCTTTCTTATCTGAATATCATTTTATATTTCTATCACAGAATTAATTCATATCTACCATGGTTCCAAAGTCATCCAGCATATCCAAAGTACTCTCTACCAGTCCGGCGGTGCAGTGTCTGCTAAAAGCCATGGTGTCCTCTTATCTCAAAGTTTTGATATCGAGTGTATGTACATTACACATAACTCTCTATATAGGGTGTAACCACACCTACACGTGCAGATGATGGTCTTACTGTATGTAAATCAATGTTATTTGATCTGGTCACTCCCTTACGACACTTGCTGTTCCTACACACTTTCGATATTGCAGAAATGATCATTCTGAGAAACTTTCCTAACCCAGAACATTCTATAAGAATTAGTACAAATAGAATTGTTACCATAGTCATTATCAGCTTAAAATGATTTACAATCCATTTTATCGTTTCAAATGTATTTTCTCCTATCCCTCCTAACTGTAATTCTTTCTTCTGGGCTTCCTCACTTAACAGAGAAAATTTCTTCCTTATTTCTCCCTCAATACTCTTAATTTTCTGGGGCTCTTTCTTTTGCATTTTTCCATCAAAATTTTTTTTCTTGCTAACATAAAATAAAACGGAAACGGAGGCATACATCTGCTATTTTCTTGTAAGCTGAAATCTGCCAGTGTATCAGCATGAATGTTTTTTTCAGTTTTTAACGGTTCAGACAATAATCTGCATATCCCTTGATTAACTTCGTTTCTCCTCCAGTTACCATCTATTTTTCCATCTGCACATGCCCAACCTGCATACATCCAAGGCTGTATTCCCCCAACATATCTTACAGTCCATAAACTTTTCAAATTAAACATTTCTTCGTCTTTTATTGGTTTACCATAAAAATCCCATGTCATTTTGTAAGCTGGCTTTGGCATGTCTTTCTTCCCATGATATTCCCTCATCTCTTTTGGAATCGCCCAAGTAATTATATCATAATCATTCTTATAGCGCATTCGAACTATTGGTATCGGATAATATCTCCCTAATCTTTTATTGCTATATTGGACAGTTACTCTGGATTGATTCGTTTCCAAGTTTCTTGCCGTGCTCTTAATACTAATCGGAATTATTTTTTCATTTTCATTTATAGCTATGTCTTCTAATAAGTCAAATAGTCTAAATTGAATTATCATTTGATCCATTACTGTACCATTTTCCGTTATTAAATCTATCCACATTTTCGATCGCTCCAACATAGTCATTATCCCTATACCTTGACTCTTAATTCCATTTCTACTTGTAAATACTAACCAATGATTTTCGTCATCCTTTCCTTTTTCTATTCCCTTTTTATAATAATTTGGATCACACTCCAATTTATCCATACAAATGCAACCAATCCAATTCATTTCATCAGTTTCACAAGCCTGATTATTAAGTTGGTCACTTAATTTTTCTAACACTTTATCTCTCCATATGCTATGTAACTTCCAATTATATCTGTTCTTACTACATTCTTTTAAATTATCATCAATGCATTCTTCCCAGAATTTATCAGTTTTAATACTTATTTGATAAAACATCTCTTCGTTTTCTGCATACCTATTTCGTCCTAAAGCAACTTCAGATTTTCGTTTTGTCTCACTATACCATTTCAAATCAGGAATTGGGTTACTCAGTTTCTCTAACGTTTCGTACATGGTGTATTTTTGCTTAGTATATGCTTCCTTGCACTCAATAGCAAAATTTCTTTCTCTCGGGCTTCTTGTTTTCTTCTTATTTACTAACACTGTTTCCACAGGCTTTACTTCGTTTGGTTTTTCCTCTTTCTTCTCCAGATCAAGTTCCTCATTTATCATAAATGTTGCATCTATTTCGTAATTCGGATCTACATATTCCACCTCAATATCTTTAACCTTATCCGTTTCTTGTTTTGACAACTTTTTCATTTCATTTGACTTAATCCCGCTCCAAAACAACACAATAAACAACCCCATACACATAATAGCTCCTATAAAGATCGGTTTGTTTAAACAGGCCTGTTTCCACTTTCTTGTCATTCTGCGGCTCCTTGACCTCGGCCTATCCTGGCACTCAGAATCCATGTCCTGTAAGATAACAAAGTCACTCTCTTGTTATGCCTCTTTTCGGTCGTTAATCTTCAGTTAACTCCTAAATTCCACCACTCTTCCCTTCTATCCAGCTTTTTATGAATGCTTTGTGTGTTCACAGGATTTTTAACAGTTCGAATTATCTTATTTCCCCTTCTTAAAAAATCCTGAAACACATATTCCCCTTCTATGCAAGATGTTTTATACTTACTCAGTCCAATATCCAAGCCATGCCCCTTTAACAACATATTAAGATGTTACTTCCATTTAATTAATCTCTTTCATTTTTCTTTCTTTTTTTTTTCTCTGCCATTGCCAGTCTCCATGCTAGTATAACATAGTCTGTCATGTTGTACTTATGGTTGTTTATTAAACCATTAAAATCCTATAGCTTCGATCACCATTAACTTTAGTTCCATCCAGAAAGTTTTCAGGCTGTATTCTTTACCTAGGAGAGTATGCCATCTCTTTTACGGGCCTCATTTAGGGATAGTTTATTCGCTTATACTGCTCTCATAATTTATGATCCGTCACTGTGTCTTGCCGCTGGAACCTCTTCTATCTTCTCTCCCTCCTTGAGGAATGTTTCAGTTTTTAGCTTTCATTTAACTAGAATCAAGTTTCTCTTACTCCAGAACCCATTTTCCTGAAGCTCAACTGTATGTTTGTCAATAATTCTTATAACTTTATCTTTCTTTGTAATCAAATCTTTAAAAGGTTTATTAGATTGTTTATTCTTTAATTTTATCCACACTAAGTCTCCCACTTGACATTTATCATCTGGCTGATCTGTCTTCATTTTAGCTTCTCTGTCTCCTGTATTTAGGTTAACAAAGTACAACGCTTCTTCCAAATATTCATCCCAATTCGTATCATTGTGGTTCGCCCTGAAGAAACTTTTCAAACTTCCAATACAACGCTCCGCCAACGCGTTACTTTGAGGGGAATACCTTAAAGATTTATTCATCGTAATATGTTTGTCATTTAACCACTCTTCTAATTGTCCTCCAACGAAATATGTTCCGTTATCCACTCTAACAGACTCTGGTCTGCCCCATGCTGACATCAACTCCTCCAATGCTCTAATTATATTCTTGGCATTAGTATCTTTTAAGCTTTAGCCCATATTTTATTTGAAAATCCTTCTACCACCACTAACATGTACTTATTTCCCAATTTAGAGCGTGGATTTAAAGGGCCAGCTATATCTAATGACCATTCTTCATTTATTCTATCCGGGGTTATTTCACCAAAGTCACTTCTAATGGTTCTATGATATCCTTTTCTCATACAATTTTCACAGGCTAGCTTAACTTTCCTATATTCTTTTCTCCAATTGGGAATATTAATATTATTCTCAGATAATACTTTTCCCATTAAATTCATGCCAGGGTGCTTCATATAATCATGCAGTTTTTGAATTGCATTTATGCCTTCATCTTTAATGATTATAATTCTTCTTAATTTTGCTAATTTATCTACCGCATTATTGCCTTTAGCCATGTCTGAATTTTCTTTTGAATGTCCTTTTTGATGAATTACTATCAAATCTAGATTTTGTATTAATCTATCAATTTCCTTCCACAATTCTTCATGTTCAATTGGCTTATTATTATATTTGTTATATCCATTTTGTCTCCAAATACTTAAATTCTCATTTAAACTAGTTTCCACGTATTTACTATCTGTTATAATGATTAATTGCGTAGCATTAAGTTCTTTCAGCTTTTTAAGCGCCTGCAAAACAGCCATTACTTCTGCACCCTGAGCTGTGCCTGCAACAGATCCTCTGTCTGTTATCTCTTCACATTTTTTCCTTTTAATTATATATGCCCAGTGAGCCTTGTCGTCTGCAAGAGTTTTCGATCCATCTGTATACACTACCGCACCTTTAAACAACTTCAAATTAGGTTTTTGACATTTTCTTTTTTCCTTATGAATCATCTTAATGTTAGGATCTAACAGTATATTTTCCCATCGTTGCCATCGAGAATTTTGTGCTTTAGCATCCTTTACCTTATTCTTTGTTAAATGCACCATTACTACTTCATCTGTATTTATTATTATCTGTTGTTCTCTTGCTAGTCCTTTTAATTCTGCATATCTTTTACTGATTGCAGCTAATTTCTTCTCTACTGGAAGAAACTTCTTTTCGGGATTTTCCCAAGTTCCAGACATTATTCTTATCGGTATATTTGCTTTCTCATTCCTTATCACTAATTGATATCCAATTTCATCTATGTCTAAATCTACTTCCAGATTTTTCT
Organism: Leuciscus leuciscus; assembly: GCF_965113295.1. NCBI lineage: Eukaryota > Metazoa > Chordata > Actinopteri > Cypriniformes > Leuciscidae > Leuciscus > Leuciscus leuciscus. The sequence continues at coordinate 25,221,772 of NC_138736.1, read as the reverse complement.
CATCGTTTCTTCCTTCCAATTGTCCCGAACCTAAAATTGCTTCCTTTAGTTCACACAAAGCTTTTTCTGCTTCTTCAGTCCATGTTAATTTATTATTTTTTATTGTAGCATAAATGGGTTTAGCTTTTTGGCTAAACTTTGGAATTAAATCTCTAACATAATTCATTAAGCCCATCATCTGTTGTACATTTCTAACGTTCTCAGGCGTTTTTATTTCCGTTATTCTCTCTTTCATTGTCTGTGTTATACCTCTATTGCCAGCCGACACCCAAAATCCTAAAAATTCAACTACATCCGTCATAATCTCACATTTTTTATGTTTAGTTTTAATCCTGCCTCCGCAATTCTTTCTAATACCTTTTTTAGTGTTTCTACATGTTCTCTTTCACTTTCACTAATCAATAATAAATCATCAATGTAAATAGCTATTGGTAAATCTGAAAAAATGTCTAGCATGGTACTTTGAAATATTACCGATGAATTTAGGAATCCTTGCGGTAATCTTTGATACGCATAATGTCGATTTTTCACGGTAAAAGCGGTTCTTTCTTGACTCTCCTCTTTTAATGGTATTGACCAAAAGCCATTAGCAATATCCAATTTGGATATGAATTTACCTTCTTTTAAACTCTCGACTGTATCTCTGGCATTAATCACATATCTGCGATCTGGTTTAGTTAATCTATTAAGTGCCCTATAATTCGCGACCATTCTAAAACTTTGATCTGATTTCTTAACGAGTTGAACAGGACTATTTGTTATAGCCACATCTATTTCTCTGATAACTCCTTGTTCTAACAATTCCTGTATCGTTTGATCCAATTCCTTTTCACCTAATTTATTAATTGGATATTGTCGTTGTGGCTTATGAATACCTCCAATTATCTCATGTGCATATTTGTCACTAACCTTTCCACAATCATTTTTGAATCGTCCATATGGTGTTTTTCTTAAAGCCTGTATCAATTCCTCTTTTGATTCTTCTGATCCAATCATTTTATTACGTATTCGTTCCAACTCCTGTTCTAGATTTACTTCTCTTAACCTTAAAATCTTTTTCAAATCTCTACCTGCTAGTAAATTTTCTTCTCCTTTTATCATATTAACGCCAAATTTCTTCCCCATCTTTTCTTTCTTCTGTTCTCCCATTATACGTCTGAACTAACACTTTATTTTCATATTCTATTGGCTCTGTTGTAGAGGAGATCTCTGCTCCTGTATCTAACATGAACTCTATTCCTTCTATATTTATAAATAATTCTTCATTTTTCTCCTTTACTTTTTCATTGCAGATATTCCTCTGCAACAGGCCAAGCTCATCTCATTTCTTAAATGGTTCTGTCTTTTCAGTCTTCTCAACTTTCTCTTTATGCTCCTCAGCTGAGGGTATTTCTTCTCTTGAAATTAATTTATTTCGCCCAAATTTTTTACTCTTGAATTACCGGCTTCACGTTTTTGTATTAATTGTTTCCTCTGTTCTGGTGTCATTTTTTCCCATTCATCCTCTGGAACATATCCTATCTTCGATTCATTACTTTTCCTCTCACTTTTAAACTTACTCACGGTACTAATATTTCTCTGCCAGGGCGTCGGTTTTTGATTTCCTGTTTTTGGTCTACTAAACTTATCATTCTCAACCTGTCTGGCCTGCGATCGGGTATTATAAGGCTTTATATAGCTGGTTTGAACACCTTGTTGTTTTCTATCATTATTTCTCTGTGTTTTCTGCACTTCTTTATGCTGAAAATCCTTCCTTTTCAGACTTTGAGCTGCTAAGTCATATTCTGCCAATCTTTCTTCTATTTGTTTCTTTGTTACAGTATTTAAAATTGTAACCAATCTATATCCTCCTGGTATCCTCTTTCCCACATCTCGCAATAGCTTTACTTTGTCTCTCATCGGTATTTCTTCTTCTATAGATAACCAAATACTTAATAATGGTACTTGATCTTTATTTGCATTAATTAGCATGTTTCTCCATTGATCATATTTATCTTCTACTCCTGTTAAAGGTACAATATGCGATAAATTTTGTCCTCTAGAGGGCGCTACATTCCAAACAACAACAACAGCGTAGTTTGATGACGATGTGTAGGAGCGTGGAATGATGGGAACTGTTGTTCCCCTTCGTTACGGGGAACTCCCGCTGCGTCTAATATAAACGCTACGGGGGGGATGCCTTCGGCATGCGTTATCTGAAGTCACTATACAACTATTCCAATCTTGGATTGGTGTGCGTCATCGTGCGTCATGACGTTGCATGTGACGGTGACCCGGACGCTATATAAGGGTCACAGGAACAAGGAAATGACAGCTTCTGTTCTTCAGCAGCGTTCTATGTCAAACTGTACGTCTTATTTGGTGTTGTCTGTCAAATCTACTATGGCGAAGGCAGTGTGCGTCTCCTTGATTTAAGAAAAATTAAAGAAGCAAGGATGGCGCACACTTGCTTTGTGGTGTTGGGTTGTGAGCGGAGCTTGCACGGACAGTTCTCGAGGGCACTGTCTATTTTGTGCAAACTGAAAAGATTCTGTGACTAATCTCGCGTTTGCCGAGGCAGCGCGTAGATTAATGTCTGCATTGCAATACAGAATCTATAGTGGCTCGGATCTCGCGTTTGCCGAGGCAGCGCGTAGATTACAGGTCTGCAGGGTGTAGACTCTGAGTTTACTCTTCCGTTCCCGCCTGAGCCTGTTTAAAAAGAATAAAATAGGCTTGCGTTCCTAGTGCATCAGCTCGCGTCTGTCGAGGCAGCGCGTTGTCTGTTTGCATTGGGTTCGCACGTGGAGCAGTGTTTACAGGTCTCGCGCATGGTTCGGAAGCCCGCGTCACTGCGGCTTCTTCCGACCGTGTTAAAGACCCGGTGTTTGATTTATCTGATTCTGAGGAGTCAGATACTATCAACACTGAACCACGAATATTCACCACATTATGAGGAGTTGCTGGAGAAAGACTGGGGCTGTAATGAAATTAAATGTTTGGTAATTTAATAAGAAGGAAGCGTCTAAAAAGAGTGCTTCCTGCAAACCCAGTCAAAATCCTTGTGTCAGAGTCTTCCTTTTTCAAACGATCTCCATACTGAGGTACTGAGATTGTGGAATAATTGAAGAAGAAAATTAAAGGGGAATTTAATGATGCAGGGGGTAGAAGAATATTTCTCCCAGATATTGTATTACCTCTGATGACTCAGACACGTCCCTCCAAAATTAAAGTGGAGCTAATATAAATATTATCTCGAATTTGGTAGGGAAGGCTTATAAAAAATAAATAAAAAAAAGCATACCTACATATGGTAGTCCAGGTCCCCCGGGGACAGTCACCAGCTCCTCATATTCTGGGAAGTCACCTCTTCCCCTCCCCTTCCCCCTGTACAGGGCTCGGGGTCAGAGGAGACGTTCTCATAAAAAATAAATAAAAAAAAGCCCCGAAGTCAGGTCTGAGGACTGCCTTTCGGGCTAAGAAAAAATAATTAAATAAACTATGAGGTCCTGGCGTAAAAACGCGGACCCTTATGGGCACTTCATATTATTTTCGGTTAGTTCCTGCCGATCTATCGCTTCAGGTCACCGAATCTCAAAACCTGAGGTCAGTCTCGAGGGACTGATCTCCTTATTAGATTATTCATCGGTTACGTCCTGCCAGTAAACTGCTTCAGACCACCGATAAGCACATTATATCACCTGAGACTAACCCAGAGAAATTGATTCCTCTTGTAGATTGTTTAGACGCCTGGTCAGGCCTTCTGAATATATCTAAATGGACCCTGGGTATAGTTAAAGGATATAGAATCCAGTTTAAAGTAAGACCACCCGATTTTAACGGGGTATTTCACACACTGGTTTTCTCACATCAGCGCCAGGTGATGGAAAATGAAGTTGAATCTCTTTTAGCAAAAGCAATAGAAATTGCCCCTAATCAGGAGAGGGATTCAGGTTTTTACAGCCGTTACTTCATTGTTCCGAAAAAGGATGGTGGACTTCATCCTATTGTAGATCTTAGAGTATTGAATAAATCTTTGAGGAGATTTAGTTTCAATATGCTCACTATACCCAGTATCATTCAGCAAATCAGATCTGAAGACTGGTTTGTGACAATAGATCTTATGGATGCTTATTTTCATAACTTCATCATCCATTATCATAGGAAGTTCCTTAGGTTCGCTTTTGGGGGGAAAAGCTTACCAATATAGGGTTCTTCCTTTCGGCCTAACTCTATCCCCTTGCACTTTCTGTATGGATGCTGCCCTTGCTCCACTGAGACTTCAGGGGAACCGCATCCTAAATTATTAGATGACTGGCTTATTCTGGCAGAACCAGAGACGCTAGCAATCCAACATCGAGATGTTGTTTTGCGTCATCTTCAGTGCTTGGGGCTAAGGCTCAATGTCAAGAAAAGTTCTCTGTCTCCTCTTCAAAGAATAAAATTTCTTGGAGCTGAGTGGGACTCGCAATCTATGCAAGTTCACTTGACCCAGCCACGTATTTAAAGTATCGTGGCTGCAGTTAGAGCTATCAGGTTAGGCCAGGCTATCACTGTCAAACATTTTCAAGGAATTTTGGGCCTTATGGGGCCCTACAGTGGTGGCTCGGGACCAGGGGGTTTTCCCCAAGGGGCAACCCCTTCCGTATGATTAGAGTTACGTCCAGGTACCTTCGTTCTCTAGTCATATGGAAAGACATACGGTTCCTGTCCCAAGGCCAGGTGCTTGGAGCTTCGTGTCCCAGAAAAATTCTGACCACAGATGCTTCCTGCAGGGGCTGGGGTGCGGTCATGGAGGGCCGGTACACCCGCGGGGTCTGGAAGGACCATCACCTCTCAGGGCACATCAGTTGCCTGGAGATGCGGGCAGTATTCTTTGCCCTCAGGCATTTCCCTCCAGACCTCAGAGGCCATCAGGTCCTTATTAGGTCTGATAATATATCGGTGGTTTTCTATATCAACCATCAGGGGGGCTTGAGGTCTCGTCCTCTGTGCAAATTGGCCCATCATATTCTATTTTTGTCTAAGGACAAATTTCTCTCTGTGAGGGCTATGTATATACCTGTGGTTGATAATGTGGGAGCAGACACCCTGTCGAGGCAGGGGCCCAGGCCAGGGGAATGGAGGCTCCACCCCGAGGTGGTGGAGCTTATATGGGAGAAGTTCGGCCAGGCGGAGGTAGATTTATTCGCTTCTCATGAGAATTCTCATTGCCCGCTCTGGTTCTCTCTCTCGCATCCAGCCCCGTTGGGTCTGGAGGCCATGGTACAGACGTGGCCGAGGCAACGTCTGTACGCCTTTTCCCCCGGTCGCTCTACTCCCTGGAGTTCTGGAGAGGGTCAGAGGATTTTGAGTAGATCTTATTCTCGAAAAACCACACTGGCCTTCTCGAATAGGGTGATCTGGTGGCCGAGGTCATCAGATCAGCTACCTCCAGAACTCCCCGGCTCAGGAAGTTTTAATTGAGTTAGCTGGACCCAGCCTTTTACTGCCCTATGGCTTCAGTACTGGGATTCTTCTATACTCTAATCGGGACCTCTCGTCTACGCTCAGAGCCGCTATGGCGCCTACGGCCTCCATATGCTCTCAGGGTGGTCCACCCGGGTCGTCCCATGACCTCCATATTTCCCTGTAGCCTTCTAGGATGAATCCTGTTATCCTTGCAGGCTGACAGGTCTGTGGAAAGAAAAGCCCCTGTCGGTTCTGCGGGATACGTGTATATATGTTAGATTAAAAGAAAATCTACATATTTTGGAAATCTGTTAGCTTTCTAGTAGGAAATTTCCCCGGTCACCAATAAGGGTACCGGAGGCTATCTTATGATTTCCTCTGGCTCTTCATCCTTCGTTGCTATAAGTGTGACAGGAGAGCCTTCTAGGCTTTTAGGGTTATCCACTAATGGTGCCTTGGAGTCAGTGTCCTGCCTTTTTAGGCATATGTATATATTGGACCTCACTTCTGAGGCTGTTAACTCAGCCTTTTTCTTACACCAAAAAAGACAAGAATAAAATTCTTAGTATAGTGGGTTCTATAAATTCTCCCCTGTCCTTAGCAATGATCCTCACCTTCAGAGTGCTTTCTGCCTCTGTATGCTGCGTCAAAATCTGGATGAACCCTGTCTCTGCAGGCTATCATATTAAATTGCTTAGAGCCTTTATTCGGCTCCGCAGAGTATATCTATATAGGGTATTAAATGGGAGTTTGTTAGCTTTCTTTGAGATATTTCTCCCCGGTAACCAAGGTACCGGAGGCTATTCTAAAAATTCCTCAGGCTCTTCATCCTTCGTTGCATGTGCGGTGTAAGCAAGAGAGCCTCTTAGGCTTCCAGAGATGATCCACTAAAAAGGTGTTAGGAGTTAAGTGTTCTGCCTGTCATTAATCAGGCCTATATACTTGGACCTTAATATCGAGGTTGTTGATGCAACCTTCCCTTTGTACACCAAACAAGAAAGAATAAAATTCTTAGAACAGTTGGATCTTTCACTCTCCCTTGCTTTAGTGCTCTTGAGTGTGCCAGATGTTTCACACCAGGGGCGCCTGTTCTCGGTGGGGGCTAGCTGGTACTCGTTCCCCGTAGCGTTTATATTAGACGCAGCGGGAGTTCCCCGTAACGAAGGGGAACGTCTCGGGTTACTGGATGTAACCCTGGTTCCCCGAGAGAGGGGAACGAGACGCTGCGTCCCCTCTCCCCACCTTCGGGGCGCCCTGAGAACAGCTGCTTTGAACCTTTTTCGAAGCTGTCATTTCCTTGTTCCTGTGACCCTTATATAGCGTCCGGGTCACCGTCACATGCAACGTCATGACGCACGATGACGCACACCAATCCAAGATTGGAATAGTTGTATAGTGACTTCAGATAACGCATGCCGAAGGCATCCCCCCCGTAGCGTTTATATTAGACGCAGCGTCTCGTTCCCCTCTCTCGGGGAACCAGGGTTACATCCAGTAACCCGAGACGTTTTCAACTCCACCGGGGATATTGAGTCAGACGGGAATCGAAAAATCATTCATGGATGAGGTAAAGTTCTATTTTTATAAATGTTGTGTTTAATGACATGCTTTTGTTTAATTAAAATGAATTAACCGCAAGAAAAGTAAGGTTTAATACTAAAGTGGTTATCATAGATGTTACTGTATTTGTCGAATTCATTGTTGTGATAACGCGGCGCAGTTTTACGTGTTCTAATCAATTGTTGTAAAAGTACATTCGAACATACCCACATCATTTGCCAAAATACTGATTAATCTTTATGTATAACACATGCTATATGTATTTACATGGCCATAAACACCAGACGTGCTAAACAATATCAATAAACTAAACACAAACCTAAAGCAATAATACTTTCCTTACATAAACATAACTATTACCGAATGCTACATTTGGATTATATAAAATTAAGCATGCTGATTTGCAACTTATATGTGACTTAGGATTATGCACTCATCATAACTATGTAAAAGTGTAAACATTATATACATTTTCAAGTTTATTTTTATGTATATCTATGTATTGTCAGCTGCCATGTCATATCTGTTTGTACAATTATTTATATTTGCTTATTTGTTGTTATGTTGCAGGAAGACACAGATAGATCCTCATTGGATGTATCCATATCAAATACTGATGAGACCTGGAGTCCTCCCCAGAGCAGCTGCCATGAAGCATCACATGGAAGAACAAAAGGTGGAGACAGAGGAAAAAGAAAAGGGATGGGAAGAGCAAAAGGGATGGGAAGAGCTTACAGAGTGGAAGAAAAAACTGGAGCGGTTGAACTCAGCAGTGTAACAAGAGGAAGAACATCAAGTAGACGTAGAAGGTCTACAGGGGGAAGACAGGCAGCAAGAGGAAGAGGAAACACTGCATCATCTGGACTGTGTGAAGAGGACAGATTGAGGGTGTCTAGGCTGCAAGAGGACAGGATGTTGATGACACAGGTGAGTATGGACATACTTCAAGTATCCAAAATAGTTTCAGCGTTTGGCATTAACTTTTGAAATGTGCAATTTCAGAATCTTATAGGAAATATGAACGTGGCTGAAGCTCAAGGACTCTTGATTAGAGTTATGAATAGAGAACCAGGCCTCATCTTTGACGTCCTCCAACCACCTGCTCATCAAGAGGAACAACAATTACAGGATGTACCTCGATGGTGTTCTTGTACAAGATGCATTGAAATGCCATCTGATATTGAAAAAAAATGTTGTGGCATGACAGACAGCACATGTGTAAGCATGTTGCCCCACATGTCGTTATACATATTGGATGAGCAGGTATTGCGCTTGTCACGCCGTTTAAGAAATGACATTTATGCAATTCATGACACACAGGAGCCTGGGGATGACAACCGGGAATACCGCTATGCTGCTTACAGAAATTTTGTCTTGTGGCAGTGTGGTTCACTTGGGGCGGGAAACCGCATTGTCATCCCTAGCTGCTGTGTGCGCAGAGTACGTGATAAATTCCCTGACCCAAATGGGCAGTACACTGGATTCATCGCTGCTGTGTTGTAGAAACATGCTGCTTAGTCATGTTCTCCTATAAATGGGTATTTATGTTTAAAGGACTTGTTTATTTTGTTTAGTTGTTATTTATAATTATTTATTCAATGTTACTTTTTATTTATATGTTGTCTTACCTGTTTGGTAAAAAAATGGTTTGCCACTCTTCAATTTAAAATGTTTGTATTACAAATATAAAGAATATGTTATTCTTTATTTGCTGCCTTCTTCTTAAGAACCTGTTTAGAAGAGTGATATTGTAAATAAAACAACTGTTTTTGTTTTTTTGGTAAGATTTATTAATAACAAATAAAAAAAATTTGTGTGAAATGATTTACCATTTATTTACATATTTGATAACTTTTCTAAGGTGTCAGTTACAAACATTTTTAGGTATATGCATCAAGTTTCAGGATAAAATTAAACTATAAAAATAGTTTGGCTGACTCAGTTGAAGGTAGACTTCTGAACTTGGGGGTTCAGATTGCTGAGGTTTTAGCTCAGTGCTCGTCTCTTGACTCTGGTGGTGTAGAGCTTGCTCCTTTTTGAAAAAAAGGAAAGAAAAAAAGAAACAATTGAAATTATATGAAAAAAAATAAGTGCAATTTATAAATGAAGCCTAACATTGCACTGATCGATAACACTAGTAAATAAAATAGAGTTATCATACAATCTGTCCTAAATTAGGATAAATAACATTGTAAATGTATATATAGATTTGCATAATTATCCTAAGACAGACATCTTAGCTAAGATTTTTTGCTGTACATACCTATGCCTCTACTGACATGTGACTCCAGAATGCTGTCAATCGAAGGAGGTTGGCCACTTGGAAGGAGGCCTAATGTCCTGGGGTCCTCAGGCCTTGGAACCCTACGCCTTGGCATCCCCACATCAGCCTGGAGTCTTGCGCGCACAATTTCCGCTTGCAGATCAGGAATGTAACTGTAGTCTTTTGCCACTTTCAAGGCATATACAGTCCATCTACCAGTTTTCTTCTGGAACTGTCTGCGAAAGCTGTAATGAAAAATAATTTGTATTTAGACAAAAAAAATTACCCAGAAATATATGGATAATAAGACGCATTTGAAGGACGAAATATCAAGTTCTACAGAAAGTTCTGTGTGATAGAAAATATATTTTTAAATCTTACATCTTTTGGCCATTTTTGTTGAGCATTGGCGGTCGATCTCTATGGTGGTTATAATCCAGGGCTGCGAGGAGAGTTCTTGCCTCGTAGACCAGTGGTGAGAAGCTGAACAGCTTGCTGACGTACATCAACAAGTGATTATGGAATGATTCCAGCTCACAGGTTGATCTGGAGAAATAAATTAGCCTATGTTCATATTTCGAGTAGTATTCAAAACATTGATCACAGTGATGACTACTGGTGACTAATTCCATTTTGAAACAGACATGAAGGTGCTTCCATAAGTTACCTGAAAGGTAGATATCGATGGACATTTCTGAGCCACCTCTTTTTTAGAACTATCGCTTCCAGTGCCTTGTGAGCTTTGGAACCACTCTCCAGCCATTGCTTGTCTTGTATTTCTGGCAGGCTACCGTGCAGGCAGTGACCAAGATACCATTCGTGCTCATTTGTGACATGGTGCAGCACACTGCTCCATAGTTTCTAAAAAACAAATCTTGTAATCAAGACCATACAGTCGAAGAACAAATAAAGCCTAGATATTGTAATGTGCTTTATAATGAGTATGCTGTGCACAAATAGAATCTTATCCTAAAACACTGAATCTCACTGCACATAGAAGCATTGTACTTGATGAATGCAAGTTTGCTACATGGAAATGTTGTTGTATTTAGTCACAGGAAGAGATGACTACTGGGAGATATATTACTTACAATGAACTGCTGTACCGTGTCTGCCTTCTTACAACAGAACCAGAAGTGATTCACTATGTGCTTGACCCAGTGCAGTAGGATCTTTTGTCCAGATTGCTGTGCCTCCTAAGTATGCATATAACAGATGTGGTTCAGTACATTTTAGAATAAAAACATTTTCATAACAAATCTGAAAAAAATATAGGTTCGAGTATTTTATAAAAATGAAAAAAGTAAACATACTGCAGTAATCATCTTGGCTAAATTCTTTGCTCCATGCCATATGTCCCATGAGTGCACAACTCCAGTGTCCTTATATCGCCCAGTTGTTTGATCTTGTAATGAAAAGCAAAACAACAGACTATTAATAAACATTTGCTGAATATCAAATTTATATTTTCCTTGTACATAATAGGTCAACAACTACCAACTTACTCATAATAGATGCGATTTGTACATGAGCATCGGTGCATATTTCTGAAATCCGCACTTCGCGAAGAAGCTTGTCCATTGTGGCTACAAAAGCCTCTTTCTCCATTATGACAGAATTACGGCTGGTCTGCCTTTTATCGATAGTGACAACAGAGATGATTTCCTTAGAATCATTCTCCATTGCTGTGTACGAGCAATACTGGATACAGTATCCGGGGCTATCCATTCGTCCATCTGCTGTGTAGAGCACAATAAATCAATAAATGAGATTTGATTTCATATTTCAGAAAAATGCATTAAAAAAATTTAAACAAGAGGCTAAAAAATTATAGAAATGTAATAATAGTTTAAAAAAATGTTTAAAATATTTTCAGCACATAGAATGACATGTAGGTATTGCATAGATTTTTTTTTTTTTAAATGCCATAGAACATACCTAATACAACTACACCATCCTTACTCTTCATACGTTGAATTGCAGCACATCTTTTGTCCTCCCACATGTCCTTTATTGCTCCTAAGCAGTAAGTATCCTGTATATTAAAAAAAGTGTTCTTTCCTACAAAGCCCATGTTCATGTAATTAAACAGGTGTGCCACTTTGTAGTAGTTATTTCCCGAGAGCAGAATGTTAGTGGCCATCATGAAGTCTCCTGCTTGCATTCCAAATTTCAGTGTCGGCTGCGAATTCCAAGTCCACACTTTGTGCCCATTTGAACAGATCTATAAGATAAAATACACAAGAGTGATTGCAATACATACAAACAACGAATTTTCAAAAAATGATATGCATTGAGTTAAAATGTATATGGATTACAATTAAAAACTACTTTTAAAGTCTTGTTTGGAATTTGAAACTGTATTCAGCTATATATGTAGGTTCACTAAGCTGAATAGAGACTTTGAGACTATGATATACATCTTTTTTATAACGAAAACAACAATAGGTTTTGTGTGACATGCACCTATTAAAATATATATTTTTCCGAAGTTCATAAGTTCGTATGCTAATATACAGAATTATTGTTTTGCATTTATTTTATTACCCATTGGATGACACTTGCTGTTCCCCTTGAAGTCAGGTGGACTTCAAAAGGTGGTGAAGCCCGGCAGGTTTTACAATTCACCACTGGTAGCTGTAGAAGTTTGACCAACTGTTTCAACTGTGCTTCATATACAATAGATGCCCGTTTTCCAATTATGTCCTCCTCACACATGACTTTGTTGCTAGCATCAGATGTAAGGACATGCTCTTCATGTAGGGGTATCACTTCATCTTCTTGTGTTAGATGGACAGTCTCTTCGAGATCAATTACTTTAAGCTCCTCGATTTTTCTAAAGTCATTAGTTCCTTCACCCGTTCTGTAAATACATATATAAATATTTACAACATTGTATTATTAGCATGTACAAGAAAAATAGTTTTTTCTATACTTTCATTTTGTTAGGAAAAAAAAAAAAAGTGTAAAGAAGCCTGGAAGCCAAAAACGTTGATAATATAACAGTTACAGTACGTCCATCAGTTGATATTATTTTGTTTTACCTATATCTGTATTAAAAAACATGATTCATGCAGACAAACCTAAGACAGATAGAGGGAACATAATCCTCATCAGAAGTGCTGTCCTCACTGTCTTTTTCCCATGATGTATCATCTGGGTGTTTAAAATCTATTCTGCAAAATACATAATAGTAGTATTAGTAGTGGTAGAAGTAATACTAAAAATAATAACCAAGTACAGTATACAGAAAATTACACAAACAGGAGTAGACAGCAAACAGCATTTTGTAACAATGCATTACACCACTTACACTGTGTTCTGAAGATCATTGGCATCTTCGCTCACAGTAATGGTGGACTCATCATGGAAGCTCATCTTTGAAAAACTGCACCACAACAAAAAAAGAAAAAAATTTAGGTTTGTAATGGCGGTATGCATAACAATTGATTGGTTATGCCACACTGCAATTTGTGGCTTGTGGTGCCTAATGGGGACATTTAATATTCAACAGTATTATTGATCTGCCTTATTAAGGGTGGACGATGATGCAATTTTCTTCTAGAAACAAACTTTGTTGTATTATTTTCATGTTATCAATGTGAAGCTGCTTTGATACAATCTGTATTGTAAAAAGTGCTATATAAATAAAGGTGACTTGACTTGACTTGACTAATCAAATGCACCTGAACCAGCTAATCAATGTCTTCAGGATTACTAGAGAGCTACATGCAGGAGAGTTTATTGTGATTGGAGCTAAACTCTGCAGAGCTGTGGCCCTCCAGGACAGAGTTTGCCCATCCCTGTTTTAGAGGAACTTGATGGGCTTTATAGGGGTTTTGTTTGTGAATATTACTAATATTATAATTTTGGCATTCACATATAAAATGATACATTCCTTTTTATTCAAATCAGTTAAATGACTATTAGGCTGCATAAATTAGGTCAGCCGGAACCGGGAACACTCCTATAACACCCGATGTACTCGTTGCATCATAAGAAGAATGGCATCTACGCTAATGTTAGTCTTTCTGCTTATTCCTAGGTTTACTCTAATCAGCCGGCTCGGGGCCACATCCAGATCAGATGGAGGACCTGCCCAAGACACGACCACAACGCATCCCTGAAGTGTCAGCAGAGATTGTCAACTAGAGTTTTGGTTCCTTGCCACTGTTGCCTTTTTCACCTTTGTTGCCATTGGCTTTTGGCTTGCTTAGTTGGACATTTAATTTAATATTCAACAATAATATGGATCTGCCTGCATTAACACCATTATATGAGAACTGAACTGAGCTGGACGATGACATCACGGTGTATATATATATATATATACAGTATCTCACGAAAGTAATAACCCCCTTCACATTTCAGCAAACATTTTAGTATATCTTCTCAAGAGACAATACTATAGAAATGAAACTTGGATACATTTTAGAGTAGTCAATGTTCTGCTTGTATAGCAGTATATATTTACTGTTCTCTGAAAATAACTCAACATACAGCCATTATTGTCAAAATAGCTGAGTAAAAAAGTGAGTACACCCTACGTCGTTTAACCATGCAAAGCCACATGTCCTATTCATCATTTTCATGTTTTTGTCTGCTTGACATCTGCCATACAAATTTGTGTATCTTTTATTAGAGAAGTTAAAATGTGTGCTTTGAGTACAATTTTCTCATACTGACCTCTGGATGTTCAACATAGTACCTCATGGAAAAGAACTCTCTAAGGATTTGAGAATTAGAATAGTTGCTCTCCACAAAGATGGCCTAGGCTATAAGAATACTGGTAACACCCTGAAACAGTGCAGGCCAGGGTCATACAGAGGTTTTCCAAGACGGGTTCCACTTGGAACAGGCATCGCGAGGGTCAATCTAAGAAGTTGAGTCCTCGTGCTGGGAGTCAGGTGCAGAAGCTGGCTTCAAAAACAGACACATGATCGTTCCAGCATTGCTTTAGAGGTTGCAGAAGCAGAAGGTCAGCGTGTCAGTGCTCAGACCATACACACTGCAACAAGTCGGTTTGCATGGCCGTCATCCCAGAAGGAAGCCTCTTCTGAAGCTGGCTCACAAGAAAGACATTTAACAATTCTAGATTCTAGAATGGTGCTCACACAAAATATTGACACTTTGGACACAGTTTTGACATGTTCACTTAGGGTGTACTCACTTTTGTTGCCAGCTATTTTGACAATAATGGCTGTATGTTGAATTATTTTCAGAGGACAGTAAATATATACTGCTATACAAGCAGCACATTGACTACTCTAAAATATATCCAAGCTTCATTTCTATAGTATTTTTCCTTGAGAAAATATACTAAAATGTTTGCTGAAATGTGAGGGGTGTACTCACTTTTGTGAGAGATAAATTAAAGCGGCGCTATGCAGTTTTGGCAATTTCTTCGCTGTTATCTCGCTTTTTGCTCGCAGGTTTATCTATAGAGCTCCCCCTACAACTTCAGAATAGATATTTGACAACACTGTCGTCAAAACTCATTGACGACTCTCCCCCCTCCCAACTTCTCCCTCTGGTCATGTGCATTTGTTTTCAAAGAAGCCGGCGAACGCATGGAGCCATGTCCACTGAGGTATGTATGATACACAGAAGGCTTATTTATAGCCCGCCGGCCCAAAGTTGCAAGGGTGGTTTTTTTCCGCTCACAGGTGCTAGGGGGGTGCGAGAAGACCACCATTCAATCCGAAAAAAGTCATATAACCATTCCAATGACTCCGAAGCTGTTCAGTTAAGGTAAATTAAGCTAAAAAAAAAAAACTGCATAGTGCCCCTTTAACTAAATTAATAACTTTTTTACAACAAAAATAATCCTCACTGAACTTACTTAAGCTCGACTGTGACGCTATTTTCTTCTGAAAACAAACTGTTGCATTTTCCTGTTATCTCTGCAGCTTTGAAACAGTCTGCTTTGTAAAAAGCGCTATAAATAAATGTGACTTGCCTTGACTTGACATATATTAATATCATGGGTGGTGTGTGTACCGCAGTTGGAGAATTACTAGCTAGAAGTATTTATGAGTGTGCTAATGCTAATGTTGTTTCTAATGTGTATTTATCTCAGTTTAAGACGATACAGCCATGGCCAAAAGTATTGGCTGTGTGTTTCGCAAAGTTTGCTGCTTCAGTTGTTGTGGTGTTGATTCACATTGTTTTTAGAGTGATCAGATGCATTTTAAATAATTGCAAAACGCTTAAATTTTTTGGCCCTGGCACAAAGTGACCAGCTAAAATAATTTCACTAATCATATCATCAGCACTTGTGAACAAATGCTAGTCATGTGAAATCACTTTATCGTTCTGACTGGATTATAAGAGAGCAGACCAATTGCGATAAAAGGAGGGAAGAAGTGCTTCCAGTCATTGTGTTCTTGAGTTAACAGTAGTTAAAGACATGCAGCTATCAACACTTTGCACCAAAATAGCCTCACATGCAAGGAAATTGCTGCAAAGAAGAGTCAACCTCTTTATTAGGCTGCTGATTTCCTGAAACAAACTAGTTCAGGCCCCCAACCCCAACTTTCATGCAGGTGAGCTGCACGACTCCAAGCATTGGGTGAGCGAACTTTCTGCATTTCCACAAGGAACAAGTTACGGTGAGGAAGTCATGTGGTCAATTTTCCTTCACTTAACATGAAGTAACAAAAAATTACTGGCAAGGGGAAAATAGTTTTAGCCTTTTGGTTTTAAATGACTACCCAGCTAACAGACTTTTGTTATAAGAATGTTCTCCAAATATTAAGTGTTGGTTCTGTGAACATAAACAATTTCCAGTTTTCTGGAACATTTTTTAGTCTCCATAAACACCTGCAATTACTGATAAAGCACCAACTTAAAGATAGACAAGGGTCAAAAGCCCAACTAAACCTAACACTGATCTCCATGATGGTGACCTCAAACATTTTCAATAAGACATCAACATCTAAACCTCTGTTAATTCTCAATAAGAACTTCTGTAGACGTGTGACAGAAAATAAAGTCAGTCTGGTTAGTAATAAGTGAAGCTGGTAATGCTATTTGTGGAGTTGTTTAACCCTCATATGCCCTTAGTTTCCTGTTTACACTCAGTGCATTTGGGGTCTATATGACCCCAAAATGTAAAGAATGATTGTAAAAAAAAAATTACATTTTTAATAATACATATAATATATATATATATATATATATATATATATATATATATATATATATATTTTTTTTTTACTTCTCATCTATACAGTAATGCTGTGTTTTTGGATATACAAAGTACTTTTGTACCTATTTACCACACAATTCCTCAACTATACCATTAGCTTGCATGTAAAATATAAATTTTTGATGAAAAAATACTTAAATGATGATCTAAATTAAATATAAGTTCTCTTACGAGAGGTCTCTCGTACTGCGTAAGATATCTTACGCTAGGGGAAAATCCTTTTTCCGCGAGATATTGAAGCCAAAAATTATCCTTAATTTTGTAATAATGCAAAACGCGTTGCGGCAGCATGCAAACATAGGCGAGGCAGCTCGCGCGCCTATTGGCTGCTCTGTGGCAACTGCAGCAGCCTATCGAGCGAGGCCTGGCGTGACGCCAGACTCAATGAGGGTGCTTCGCGCCCGCTGCGTCACGTCCCGCCAAAACGGGCGTGGTCTAGGGTTATAAATACCGCTCGCAGGCAGTTATTATCTGATTTTTCATCCTTCAAGCGAAGCACACGCATCGCTGGAGCTGGAGAAGAAGCCGCGCCGTCTCAGAGAGAGAGCACCTTCAGCGGGACGAGTCACTGAAGTCGCTGGCCGCGCCGCGCCGCCTTCCTTGCCTTCCTGCTGCGCTTTCCGGCGCTTATATCATTTTATTACTCTGTACTTGTGTGTGTGTGTGTCGCCGCCGCGACACACATTCTAAAAGAGCTAGCGTCTTTTTCAAGATGCCTTCCTGCGGCTCGTGCAGAGCCACACTCAGCGACGGGGACCGCCATGTTATCTGCGTTTCCTGCCTGCGTTTCCTAGAGAGAACCGAGGTTACGTTAGTAACCGAGTACGTTGTTTCTGGATATTGATCTAGGTGTTAGCTGTACAATTCTGCCATCTGTTGGTCAAAGAAAAACCTGAAGGAATTACAATTTAAGAAAGAAATTGTTTTGTCCATAGATACCCAGCAGAGGGCAATAGAGATCCATTCCTTTTACTGGATGTGGCCAACTGCTCATATCATAACTTTTGTGATCCATTTTGTGAATTTATACATGTATAAACATTATACAAGACATTAAAAATAAATATTCTTTCAAATAGTAGAATTTTGGTAGTTTTTGATGCGTTTTGAAATGTCTGTTTTTACAAAATACCACAGAAATCACCACATAAGAAACACCTAAAGGACAAGACTCAGAATCAGATTGTAGTTGAATATTATTTATAACCAAATGTAAAAAAAAATAAAAAAAAAAACTTTAGAATTTAGAAGATATTAATTTAATAATATATAATAAAAAAACAGCAGCAATATGCAGAAATGAACAGGAGTGAAGAATGAACACTGAATAACAATACATAAAAAATTCTGTTCATTCTTCAAATTCTGAACACTGAACATAAAAGCAATAACAAGCTACAAAAAAAATTATTACATAATACACATGGTAAAAAAAAGCACAGTCCAGAATGTTGTGAATGAATAAGTATCATGAACAAAAATCAGTCCACGCACATCTGGCACAAGTATACGGTGTGTACAAAACAGATGGCTCTTTTGCAGTTTGCGCACTGCTTATCCGTTTTTGAGTCCTTGGCCAGTGGACAAACCTGACATCTTTTTCTTTTGGATGATGGAGGTTCAGTGGAGGGGCCTGGAGCGTTGGAAGAATCTTGTTTTCTCTTCAGGACTGCTACAGAGGCTGGTGCATGAGGCAGGCTTTTTCGTCGCTCCATGTGAGGGGACACCAGAGCTTTTCCCAGCTCTTCTAGAAAGAGCCTCCTTTTGAAATTCTTCCCTCTCTCCCATGATGGATTTACCTCCCTCCAAACCACAAATGCATTTATGGCAGATACATCCAGGATGGTAGAAAAGACCACCATTGGCCAGCGATTTGTTTTCCGCTTACAACTGTAGCTTGCAACCATCTGCAATATTGCAAACACAAACACACACACACACACACAAATTAGTTTATCTGCTGGCAAAAGAAATGCCACTCTGTCACCAACTTTGAATAAAAATTAGCAAAAAAATGCATCAAAATATAAAATTTGTAAATACCTTGTCAAGGTTGTCAACTCCACCTTTGCAGCGATTGTAATCTAGGATGACATCAGGCTTTTTGTCCTCCCTGTCACTCACTTTGGCATCTTTGTGGCATGTGCTCATTAGCAGCACATTTTTACCCCTTTTGGGGCAGTGTGACACAACACTGTGTGTCTCAGTGAAGGCAAAGATAGAGGAAAAACAAACTCGGTCTCTCGTCATCAGAAGGGCAGGTGGGAGTTCAGGCTTGTTTTTCCTGACAGTGCCAACCATTGTCAACTTTCTTCTCAGGAGCTCCTGGCCAAGGGCATATGATGTGAAGAAATTATCACATGTTACCGTGTGTCCCTGGAGACCAGTGGTCAAATCAAGGACCACACGCATGCCCTGATTTCTTTCTGGCTGCCCTCCTTTTGGCTTACCGGTGTAAACTTGCATGTTCCATGCGTAGCTTGTCCTGGCGTCACATGCTGCCCAGATTTTTATTCCGTATTTTGCCGGCTTGCTGGGCATATACTGCTTGAAAGAGCAGTGACCTCGGAATGGCACCAGGCACTCATCCACTGTAATGTCTAGGCCAGGGTTGCACATCAGTGGGAGACGCTCAACCCATAAATTCCAGACATCACGAATGGGTGCCAGCTTGTCACTTTCGCGCCGAGCAGGTCTTGTGGCCCTGTCATCAAATCGAATGACTTTAGACAATCTTCTAAATCTTCTTAGTGACATGACTGCCCGAAAAATTGCCCGTCCAGTCTCAGCCTCCCATAAACTGGACAGGGCCTCATTGTTTGAGCGATACACTCCTGCAAGAAGGAGCAGACCAATATATGCTTCCATGTCGGTCCAGTCCACATCCCTCCAGTCATCACCAAACACACGGTTCCCTTCCAGATTTGTCATTTCCACCAAGATATTTTGGATTGTTGATGGAAAAAATAACAAAAAAGCGGACTTTATGTCATCTACACGAGAAATTGCAAACCTTGTTGGTCCAGGTGTCAGCTTTATCACTCGTGAAGATGAAGCTCTCCCTGGTCCCTTAGGAGGTAAGCTGGGACCGAGATGGGTCTTGTGCATGCTGCCCACTTGGGCCCCACCTAGTACCAAGTGCAATCCTACATGAAATCCATCTGGGCAATTAACATGGGGCCATTATGGAACCCGCGAACAATCCCATACAGAGCCCATTTTTCAACCCATTTCAAACCCACATGGGCCCCATATACAAATGTTGGCGGGTTTAAGCTGGGACCGAGATGGGTCTTGTGCATGTTGCCCACTCAGGTCCCACCTAGTACCAAGTGCAATCCTACATGAAATCCATCTGGCCAATTAACATGGGGCCATTATGGAACCCATGGACAATCCCATACAGAGCCCATTTTTCAGCCCATTTCAAACCCACATGGGCCCCATATACAAATGTTGGCGAGGTTAAGCTGGGACCGAGATGGGTCTTGTGCATGCTGCCCACTTGGGCCCCACCTAGTACCAAGTGCAATCCTACATGAAATCCATCTGGGCAATTAACATGGGGCCATTATGGAAACCGCGGACAATCCCATACAGAGCCCATTTTTCAGCCCATTTCAAACCCACATGGGCCCCATATACAAATGTTGGCGGGGTTAAGCTGGGACCGAGATGGGTCTTGTGCATGTTGCCCACTTAGGTCCCACCTAGTACCAAGTGCAATCCTACATGAAATCCATCTGGGCAATTAACATGGGGCCATTATGGAACCCGCGGACAATCCCATACAGAGCCCATTTTTCAGCCCATTTCAAACCCACATGGGCCCCACATATAAATGTTGACTGGGTTAAAGCTGGGACAGAGATGGGTCTTGTGCATTTTGCCCACTTGGGTCCCGCCTAGTACCAAGTGCAATCCTACATGAAATCCATCTGGGCAGTTAACATGGGGCCATTATGGAACCCGCGGACAATCCTACATGGGGCCCATTTTTCAGCCCATTTCATACCCATATGGGTCCCACATACAAATGTTGGTTGGGGAGAAGTAGTCCAGGATATTTTTCCATTTTTAGATTCAAAAGTTTGGTCTGCATCTGCCTCCTCATATTCAGGAGGATTGCAGTCCTCTGGCTCAGAGTCATCTGCTTCAGTGTCTTCCAGGCATGATTCAGTTTCACTTGAATCAAGCAGGTAATCCAAAGTCTCCAGGAGAGTGTAACTCTTTGCCATACTGCCACAGAATGAACTGTGTGCAGGACACCAAAGACCCTCTTTTATACCTTTCGTGTGGGAACAATTTCTTTGTTTTCAAAATAAAGTTGCAGCTCTTAGATCTCAGAGTAAACTTGAACAGGTCAGTTGCCTTTCATCTCTCCCTTGCTCTCTCTGCATGTGTGTGTGTGTTCTACATTTGTGGCTGATTTCACAAAGTCCATTCAGATGCTTTCTGTGACAGTCACACCTCTCTCTCTCTGTGTCTGTGTCTCCCATACAGAAATGTAATATATGTCGATATATGTAAATTACATATATAATGTTAGTGCCCATGTATGTCTGCTGCATATATGAGAATATATGCAAAATTCATATATGTAAAACACATAGACATATATGAAACATATATTTCAAAATATAGCAAAAATGGCCGTTTTCATGTAAGTGCCATATATTTTCCCGTATATGCACATAAATGTGAAATATATGTAAGACGCATATATGTATCCATGCATGTAAGACGCATATATGTATCCATGCATATATGACGCATATATGTATCCATGCATATATGACGCATATATGTATCCATGCATATATGTATACATGCATATATGATGCATATATGTAAACATGCATATATGTACTTATTTCTATAGTACACACTTTCACATATATTAGGGATACAAATCTTATATCTGAATGCCTTGAAATTAAATGCCTATAGTTGGAGATTTTGTCTATTGTGTGAATACCAAATATAGTATTTTAATACAATATTGCAGTGTTTTCTTTGTCATTTTTGACAAATACATCCACAAAGTACCATAACCATATGCCACAGCTTTAAAAATGCATCAGTATCACATGCATGTACACTGTAAAACTTTTCACTGTAAATTTACAGTAAAATACTGGCAGCTGGGTTGCCATCCACATACTGTATTTTTACAACACTACTACAGTAAACAGCATTTACAGTACTCCACTGTAATTACCAATTATACCACATTTTACATTATTAAACTTGTCGACAGCAATAAATTGTATTTTTACAGGGAATACTGCTTTTATTATTACATAATTAAAATATTATACTTTAAGGTTTCATAAGAGTAGTCACACTAGGAAAAAGAAAACAACATTTTCTGGGTTTTAAAACATTTATTTAGTTAAAATGCCATCTGTGAACATGTTGGCTGAATTACTTTTTAAACATAAAATGCAATTTTAACACTTAACAACAAACAGGTAACAGTTAGCACTTAAAGGAATAGTTCACCCAAAAATTTAAATTAGCCCATGATTTACTCACCCTCAAGTCATCCTAGGTCTATATGACATTCTTCTTTCAGACGAATACAATCAGAGTTCTATTAAAAAATGTCCTGGCTCTTCCAACGTTTATAACGACAGTGAAATTCTGTTTCTTTTTTGAAGTCCATAAAAGTGCAAACGAAATCCCATTCAAAGTCTGCAAGTTTTCACAGAAGTGAGGACACCTGTAGGCTTACAGTGGTGTTCTTGTTTTGCACAACTTGGCCAGTTTTCTTTGAAGTTACTTGTCCTTTCTTTGTTTTTGATCCACATTCAGGATTGATGTCAAGAAAGCGTCTAAAAGGCAGAAAAAAACAACAATTAAATATTATTAACTGAGTGTATATATTTTGACAAAGAGAGACAGCACAAAAGCTGTCTAAAACTGAACAACATGAAAAAAAAAAAATGGAAAAAAAAATGCAATGTTGGATGTTGTGGAAAAAAAAAAAGCAATGTTGGATGTTGTGATCAATAACTGATATTTTTTCTGCCCTGGTAAAATACATCAACTCAATGTGTCTGTTTACATGCAACACTGTCAACTAACTAAATTTTTGGAAGTGGGGTTGCCAGATTTAAAGTTTTATTCTACAACTTTTGTCTACTCATCACCCAGCTCATTAACAATATCATCCCCTCATCCAGTGCCATCAGAGTATCAGTGGAAAGGCCGTCTTTAGACTCTCCGTTTATATAGAGCACACACTGCCAGAATCCAGCCCAAACCTTTGTGACAGAAATAATTTAACTTAATTGCAAGCCTTGCAATGTTTATTGCATATATGACAACATGATTTACCAGACTAAAATGCATGCATGTAAAATTTAAATTCTGTCATTATTACTCACCCTCAAGACTTTTGTTCATCTTCGGGACACAAATGAAGATATTTTTGATGAAATCTGATAGTTTTGTCCTTCCATTGATATCAATATCATTGCAACTGTCAAAGCCCAGAAAAGTGGTAAAAACATTGGTAAATATATAGCTACAGTGGTTCAACCTAAATATTATGAAGCAGGGTTTCTGCACATTTTTTAAAGTCAAATTTAAGGCTTTTTAAGACCCGAAGAAATCAAAATGAATACCATGCATTAGGGGTGCGCAATATTGACAAAATATGTCTCGATCGATATTTTCAAAGTTTTCTTGATAATAATTAGATAACATTTTACTGATTGTGTTTCTGTGCTTGGTGCCATGGCTTGTTTAGGCCTGTTGACAGCTGACTGACAAAGATATTCATATTTTTCATATTCTATGCAGTGGTCAGTTTACAGCAGTGACAGAAATTAACATTTTTTATTAAGGGGTAATATTTGCCACCTTAAATTGATTTCAAGGGGCATTTTCACCTATATATGGACATTTGTAGATGTTTCAACAAGATATCTTTCACATCTACTGCAGTCAGATTCACCCGTGTTCACTCTGAAGGAATCACTCACATGGCTGGGCACTTGTATGACACATCAAGGATATTAAGAGGCTAAAAGCAGGTTTAAAACTTGCCCCATTGAAGTCAACAGGGTGCAAATTTTAAAAAGAGGATAACACGGTGTAGGCAACACCGATTTTTGTCGTTGTTCTCTGTATTGACAGCACTCCAAATTTACAAAAAAATTAGCTCAATGTTAAAATTGACCGGAGTTCTCCTTTAAGGTTGCACTAGTTACATGGATTATTTAAACAATGTTTTTACTAGCTTTCTGGGCCTTAAAAGTTGCAAAGACGTTGCTGTCTATGGGTGGTTCAGAAACCTCTCAGATTTCATCAAAAATATCTTAATTTGTGTTCTGAAGATGAACGAAGGTCTTACAGGTTTGGAACGACATGAGGGTGAGTAATTAATGACAGAATTTTCACTAAGCCTCCAACTGAAAACAACTTGCACTGGCATATCTTAAAATATATGACTGCCACTGTTTTATCTCAAGATGCACACCAGTAATGTTTTTTTTTTTTTATGATACATTATTATAAAAGCTGCTTAAATACCCTAATTTTATTAAGGCCTAGACCTGGCTTAAGCTAAGCCCTGTATGGAAACCAGGGCCATATTGTTCATACCAGTAGTCAACATAATAAATACTGTCAAGTCAAGGTTAGTGACACAATTCAGTCTAATATATATATATATATATATATATATATATATATATATATATATATATATATATATATATATATATATATATATATATGAATGGCAAATATGCCAATGACTAACCTCTGAACAAACTGAGGCCAACAGCGCTGCCAGGCCAGTGATGAAGTTAGGCTGTGATCCTTCACACACACCTTGACCTTCCAAACTTAATATCCAGCACTGGTTGCTTAGAGATTGACCTGTAATGGAATAAAAAAAATAAAAAAAAGGAATAAATAAATAATATTGATAATTAAAAGAACTACTGTGGGTTCCACTGTGGTTCGATGTAGTTGTCTATTCATAGTTCTATGAATTGCATTTTTCAACTAAAAATTTAAATTGGTTAGAATGCTAAAATGCACTGGCATATAATTTTGTTTGTTTTAAGCATAAACTCACTTAATTTTGACTTATTCTTTCAGAAAACAAAACAATTTTTACGTGTCTATTAAATGCTTATTCATGTAAGAATTGTAGATATCTGGACTGGAAACAAAATAAAAACACTAATTAAGAAAAACATATTTTGCAGTGGGGTGAGTAAATGATGGCTTTTCATTTTAGGTTTCATCTACCCCTTTAATGTTTACATACCAGGAAATAAGTCGTGGACTTTCTGGCAAATGTAGATTGCTGGACATCAGCGATGCAAATTCCTGAAACAATTTTTAAAAAGGACAGCACAACCATGATCAACAGAACCAAAACATAAAACATATTACAAATTAATGAGATTTGCTGAATAATCTCTATTATCTGCTTGAAGGATAACACCGTCTAACTTCTTTGAATTAGGGAGTAACGTTAGTTGTAGGACCATGGGATGGCAATCAGGAATAGGCCTACTACATTTGAAAACAGCATTAGGAACATGGATTTTCATGTGCTAGTAAAATTCTGACAACGATTCAAAAGCACGATCACAGAACTGACAGAATTTGACAGCATTTTTTTTTTTACCACATAGACTATAACTGTAACACTACTTAAAAGCACTTGCATTAACAATGGCCATCAGATTACAAAGCCTAAAACGAAAAAAAATATATATCAAATGCACGTCATGCAAATAGCATGGTAAAGGTTGCCTATTATATGAAATGTCGAAGTTAACGTTACTTGATAAACAGGTGGAACAGAGTCAGTGAATTGCTTGCGCGGCCACGGTAGTAAACCGCGTTCATCAAACCAAATACGTGAAAACAATGTAGAAATGCGAACGCAAAAAAAAATAATAATAACTTATATATTGGCTTACCGTATCACTCAGTTGAACAATTCTCCATCTTCTCAAACTCTAAATCCCACTTATCGTCACGCGCAGGTTAGATTATTCAATGACAAATTCTTCCATCCGTCTTCAGGTAGCTGCCTGCTACCGTTAACGTCGTCCATTTTCTCCACAAAGTAACCGCCAACATTTGGTATCAAATTCTCCTCACATTTTACTTTACACTTCATTACTTCAAAATAGAAATCTAGGGGAAGGAAAATAAGAGAGTGTGTTTGAGTGAGCATGTCTTTTCTACATTGCATTTTTGCTCTAGTACCAGGCCTTCATTTCTGTGTGGAAATTTTCAGATTTATGCTGGAATTATTGATTTTATTTGTCAATTTCTAAAAAAAATGCTTTCAATTGGAGTCACACCTGTGTGTGTGTTTGTGTGCGCAAGCATGTGTGTGTGCAAGTGATCATGTTCGTTCCACATTACATTTGTGCTCTAGTACCAGGACTTCATTGTGGTATGGACATTTTTTTATTTTTTCTGGATTTATAGATGTTTTTTGACAAATGAAAAATAAAAAACAATTTTTTTTCGATTTTCCCATTCATTTCAATGTGGGGTCATATTGACCCCAAAGGTCATGAGTGTGACTTTTTTTTTTTTACACACCTTTAGAACAACCGAATCAAGCCCAGTTTTTTTTTTTTGTGTGTGTAGATAGATAATTTAGAAAAAGTCACAAGATTTTATTCCACTGAGATAAAGGGAACCATTATTTTTAACTAAAGAAAAGTCGATTGGGGTCATATAGACCCCAAAGCACAAATGAGGGTTAATCAGATCTTGAGAGAGTTAATGTCTTATCTTAAGTTCAAGGCTGTGTCTGAATAAAGTTGTAGTTTGTGTTTTTATTACTCTTTCGAAAGATGATTGAAAGAATGTTTCAGGAACATCATACTAACCTTTAAATAACATTCTAGTAACATTCAGGAAACTGGACATTTTTATGTTCTTGGAATGTCACAAATCAACATTCGAGTTATTGACAGTGCTTTATGTTGAGTGTCATGATTCCTGTCTTGTGTTCCCCTTGTCTTGTGTGGACCTTTTGTTATTCCCTGTCTTGTGCCGTGTTTTGTAGATCTTTGTAGGTTTTCATGTTTATTAGTCTTCCCCATGGTGTGTCTTCTTAACCCTCTGGGGTCTGAGGTGTATTTGGGGCCCTTGGGATGTTTTGACATGCCCTGACATTTGTGCTTTTTTCAGTTATTTATAAACATGTTTATGGCAAAGGTGTAAATTCACTCTATATAGCACAAACAGGGCTACCATAATATGTGAGCAACATGTATGTAGATGTTTGTATTTTTAAGAGAATAATGTTTATGCGTGGTTATTGAAAAAAATAAAAATGAAAGTTGCTGAAATAAGACCACAAAACTCATACTAAATATGTGTCCACAAGACTTTTGACTAATGGATGTTGTCGCTTCGAGTTTTGGCTTCAAAAATTATGTGAAAATAGTATTGCTTTATAGTTCACATAAAACAATACATTGATTTAAATTGTGTAAGACAGGTTTTGCTTGGAAAGCCAATATGCGAGGGGGGCGTGAAGGAGGAGTGGTTTACACCTGAGAATACAATGTCCCACCCATTATGCATAATGACTTGCATAATGAGCCATTCATTCAGGTGTGACACTGACTGAGCCACAAGAATGTATCCAAGGACAAAATATATATTTAGAAGAAGACTTATATTGACCATTTAAGATTTTGCTTACATCTATCTTGTAAATATGTTTTGCTATTTTATTAAAAAGGTTACAATTACAACAATAATTATAATTTCAACAATATTTCAAGTGTACTCTTTCTTTGTAAAAAAAATTATTATAGGCCTACATTTTATCATATGTATTCATTAGTTTGAATATAGCCAACATTGGAACAGCTAACATCTTAGTTGATGACTTTATTTTTGACAAAAAATAGTATTATATATATATATATATATATATATATAGAACACATGAGCAGAAATTGCTAAACAAAAGCTTATTTGATGTGGCAGTATATTCTACAGTAAAAACTGTACCCAAATCTAGTCAACAAAATGTTGCCTGACTGTAACGTTGTTTTTATGAAATATTAGGGCATATAAATGTTAATTTGCAGTTTAATACGTTGCTTATACAAAGACATTTTATTTCAACATATTTCAGTCGATTTTTACTCATCTCAGTATAGCAAAGCATTTTACAAAGCCTGAACAAAGAATGAGAGATTCAAAGGTTTTGTTTTTCAATCTGTTTTATTGTAATTCCTCTATGTGGAGGAACTAAATGTTCTAAATTTGCTCTAAGCAAATCAAATGTGAGCAAAATAAAAAAATAATCAGTCGGCTATAAACAAAGCAATTGTGAGCGATAAATAAACAAAAGTGGTGGGAGTGGCGCAATGGATAAGACACATGCCTTTGGTGTGAGAGACCCGGGTTCGAATCCACTGTGAGACACCAATGTGTCCCTGAGCAAGACACTTAACCCCTAGTTGCTCCAGAGGCGTGCGACCTCTGACATATATAGCAATTGTAAGTCGCTTTGGATAAAAGCGTCAGCTAAATGAATAAATGTAAAAGTAAAGGCAGGTATCTCACAGTAAATGCTTATGCCCCGTTGATGCGGGCTCTAAGCAAATCAAATGTGAGCAAAATAAACAAACCATGTCAACATCAGTCTCTGTTTTCCATGCCAGAGTGGACTGCCTGTTGCTTGCCTGCTGGTTAGCCTTGGCTCTCTTCGGGACAGGTGCTTGGACAAGTTCATTGTCACATCTGTAAAAAACAAAACAAAACACACTGTGAGCATACTGATAACACAATCAAAGACACTGTATTATTATCATTATCGATCACTAATGGCCATGGATAAAAAAAAGACAACAGTTTTTGTAATATCACACAAGAATGTGTACTTTTATATTATAACGATGTAAATACAATTATGAGTAATATTCACTTTTTTTTATTTCCTCTAAACCTTTGTAAAATAGTAGCCTATTCCATTCAACAACCAGTATACATGACATTGGCCTTTATTGTCGATGAGTACAGCAATACAGCCACTGATTCTTGAGAGGCGGGACAAAACATGTCCCACATAGAAAAATCTAATTTATAGCAAAAATTAAGAAATTCATCATGATTGACATACTTACAAAGTTAAATCTAAAGGAATTGTATATACTTATCTGATTTTTAGAATAACCCTTTTTATCTTTTTGGGGAAAATTTGTTTAAATGTATGGTCTGTGGTTAGAAGGTCCATGTTATTGCACTTGTCCTCAGCAAGAGGTCACAATATTAACCATCCCAAAAAACTTTAAAAAAAGCTCTACAATTGTGAAAACATATATATCAAATAAAAAATAAGGGGTATAAATATAAAAAACAATGCATGAAGTGAACATCAAACAATATTTTCCATAAAAATCTGCCTATTAAAGTTGTGTCCTCAGTTTCTGTCAACTCCGTCAGATTGTTTCATAAAGCTCTTTAAATCAGGAAATAGCATGGTCAGCTGTATCCCTGAGGACCCCTTTTCATCTCCCTGCCTGTGGTGAATGCAGCACTACACTGAAAAAAACAATAAGTAAAATTTACTCCATTTTTCTTTGGCAAGTTTTTGCACTAATATTTTTTAAGTAAATTTCACACGCATATTTTTAAAGTAAATTTCACATATGGAATGAAAGTGAAAGTAACAAAGAAAAAAAAGTAATTTTAACTTCGCTAGTAAAAGGTTGAGTAATATTTATTTAGTTTAAGTTTCCTTTGCAATACATTTCACTCAAACAATATAAGATTGAATAAAGTATATGCTTTACTTAAAAATACCCAAGTAATTAATACAATAGATATTGTGTAAGACAGCATATCTACATATCAAATGTTAAGTGTCATGTGAACGCAGAGACCTCAATACTTGGTAGACAATACACAATGACGGTAACATTTGATGGATCGTTTTTGTGTTTGAATGTGTCATTTTGAGTAGAAAATGAACTCCAAATGTCACAAAATGGCACGTTACTAATCCTAACAACAAAAGCAATGATGAAACAGTGTAAATACAGTTTGAAAACAGTGAAAAATCAACCTCATTAATTATTCAAGGCCCAGTGCATGATGGGAACACCAGTATCAGAAAAGTTGAGTAATTTTACTTAATTTTATAACGTTGATATTTACGCTTTCATTTCTACACGCTTGAATTGAGTACTAATATAGAATTTACCTACTTTTTTTTAACTCTTGCCTGAACTAACTTTTTCATGTAAATTACATTGTTTTTTTCTGTAGTATTTACTTTACCACAAAATCATTTTTATCAGTGTACCACACATCCTCTGGTGCGTTTAAATTTTTTTTATATTTTAGACAAACAATGTCAATATTCCTATGGTCACAGCTGCACCATGTCAATACCATCATTCTGTTAAGATACTTTTTTTAAACCATAGTGGATTGAATTTAAGCATTTTAGTGAGATTATTGGGACAGCTAGCAACTGAGGAAAAACTACCTAGCTGCAGTGTACAATACATGTTTTGGCGGGAAAATACATGCCCTTACGTCAACTCCGTCAGACGTCAACTCCGTCAGGTTCTATGTCTGACGGAGTTGACCTGTAAGCTGACGGAGTTCACAAATCCACCAATAACCTCTTAATGTGCGAATATAATATTATTTGTGAATATAGTGAAGGGTTAAACTGTTATTTCAGGGTTTTATTTACACATAAATGCACATACATAGCATGCATTACATTATTTAACCATACGCATCTGACTTGTAGAGAATGGGCAGGCAGTGGTCTGCTTATTATTGTGTAACGTGTAACTTTGCCAGCACTTTAATATATATATTTATATATAGAGACAGAGATAGAGAAATGAGAAGCCAATGTAGGGCTGGGCGATATGGGCAAAAAAAATTATCACGGTAATTTTTTTTATATATCAGTCGATATCGATAATTATCACGATAAATGTCAAATCTTTATTTCTTTCAAGTTTAAAGGCAGATTTTTGCTCCTAAGTGAAAGTTGTAGAAAACAGAGCGTTAATTGTGGTTTTAAACTACTCTTTATTGTCAGAACATATCATGACAAACAGGTGAATATTTCACAAATCGGAGGTAAAACATTCAAACATTTTTTGTCAACACCGTCAGTTTTTCCGTCAACACCCGTCAACACCGTCAGATCTTTGTCAACAGCGTTGGATGTATGAATGTTTTTGTTGTTTTTTGGGGAAAAACAAATATTCTTCCTTCAGTTTATGTTGTTTTTGTAATAAAGGACCATCTGATCTACATCCTCTTATGTTTTATTTATTTAAGGAATTTGTTTTTACAATATTGAAATTAAAATCAAAGTTTGAAAATGCAAATATTTAGAAATCTGAGTTTTCAGAATAGTGTGACATCACAACTTAAGTTCATATATTATTTGTAATGTTTTTACATATCAGAGTAACTAAACACTATTACAATATACTTCAGAACTTTAGATTCTTGTTGGATTTGAAGAATTAAAATTGTATACTTTTTAGTGTGTCTGACGGCGTTGACACAAATCCAGTTCTGAAGGGAAACATGTTTATTTGTTAAAAATGTGTTTTTATTTAGAACCTGTTCCTTTACATGGTTAAATAGCTAAGACCTTTCTCTGCAGAAACATATAACTCTAATTGATATAGTGTGTATTTAAAAAAAAAAAGTTTTTTAAAACGTGTTTTGTCCCGACTCTCAAGAATCAGTGACAGCACATTTTACACTGTTTTTAACACATACATTATTGCCTACATTTAAACTCATTTAACAAACATTTTAGAAGTAAAAATGAAACATTTAAACATTCAGGTAGCCTAATTCAAGTGTAATCAATCGGCCTGTTATCCAATTACCACCGGAATGAAGTCCACAATGTTAAAAGCATGCAATGTGACTTTGAATATAATTTCACGAGTTCACATATTAATGAAATCTGATGTAATATTATAATGCATATTTGGCTTGCTGTCCGGGGGGAGGGCTCCGAGCTCGGAATTCGGCCCGACCCCAGAGTACTCCCCCCAAAAAGTCCAGATGAACGCAGGACAGCGAGCGTAGAATTTATCCCCCCAAAATGTGAAGGGTATGTATTACCAAGGAACGAGCTTGCCTGTTCGACTGGGAAGGCTCTCGCAACGTCCGACGGGAACTTGGATGCTCACGGCATCGGACGGATAAGCCCGTTCTGCAGTTGAACTAACAGCTCGATGACGCAAAGATTATGCGAGCGTGAATTTGTGGACGAGTTTAACCGTTCACCCAGGAGGGCTCTCGCAGCGTCCGACGGGAACTTATGTGCTCACGGCATCGGATGGGTAAGCCTCGCCAGGTTGGACGGAGGGCGCCCGCTGAACTCGGTCGGGAGGGCTCGACCGGCGCTTCGACGGGGCTGGGGCACGGGAATAGACCCCTCGCGGCCCGACGAATGGGGAGCCCACCTGGCGACACGAGCCCGGACGTCCGGCGACGACTAAGACTGGCAGGCTCTCACTGCAATTCGAACGGGAGGGCACGACCAGCGCTTCGGAAGGGGGACGGAGCCCGGCCTTCGAACGGGTGAGCCATCGTGCGAAACGGGGGAGTCTGCATATGATTGAAAAACGTTTCATATGAATATTAAGCGAGCGTGCAAGCGGCGAGCCCAGATGCAAACGGAAGTTTTGGTGTAACGGATGTAACTAAAAATGAAGCGCAGCAGGTACGAACTAATTAGTGAGGGCTTGGTGAGCATTTCTGATATGAAAACGGCTGGATCTAATGTAGGTTTTGAAGGCATTCGATGACCAGCGACCGAGGGTTTTGATTTGTTGTTGGGAGAGACCTTTTTGTGCGGCTGTGGTAGCTGCTCCGATACGGAATGAGTGGCTAGAGAAATGATCTGCTGTGACGCCGGATTTGTTGAGGACTGCTTTAAGGTGCTTTTGGAACCAGAATCTCGTAGCTGGATGATTGGAGTCGTTAGTGAATAGTGGGTCGAATGGGGATTTGGACGTGGAACGTTTGTACTGCAGGTAATTAAAAAGAGCATGGTACGGTTGGATGGGAGTTTGTAGATTGAAAATATATACGAAGTGACCTTTTTTAGCTCTGTCAGTTTTACTTTGTTTAATGAAGAATGATATGGTTTCATTATCTACGATCTGTAAGTCTGAAATTGTAGGATGAATATTTGGGTCGAATAAGGAAGTGATGGTCAGTTCGGAGCAGCGGAGGAAACCGAAGAATGCTAGGATGAACATAGCTTCTAATGTATAGGCGGTGTTGAAGGAGTGGTATCCAAGACGGAGTGAGGAAATGCATCTGGTGAGTATATCGATTGTGATTGGTTGTCTAGTATCTGGGCGAGTGGGGCGGGTTCTTTGGATTCCCTTAATTAGAAGGGACGTTTGGGAGTTATTAAGCACAGGTGCAGGTTTACCGTGGATTAATTTATGGAAGAATTGAATGCCGCTTAGATAACTTTTTATGGATCCGGCTTGGAGACCTTTGACTCTATGAAGATGGGATATGAATGAAGTAACTGATAAAAGAGAAAATTCGGGAAACGACAGGTTGTGAGAGAGATGGAATGATTTGAACGATTTCCACGCGGTGTAATATGTTTGCAGGGTTCTGGGAGAAACTGCTTGGAGGATGGAATCGATGGACGTGTCCAGGAGGGATTTTAGCGGATGGTTTATGGGAAGATCAGCTGAGAATAAGGAGGTACTGGGGTTGGAGTGGGGTCTGCTTCTGGTGCCAGCATCCTGAATTTCTGAAAAGAGAAACGGGAGAGAGAGTCAGCTATTTGATTTTGAGCCCCTGGAACGTGTTTTGCAGTTATTAAGAACTGGTCGCATGCGGAGATCCAGATGAGGCGTCTGAGGAGTGGCATTATCATAGGTGAGCGAGAACGACCTTTATTAATACAGTGTACGGTTGCTTCGTTGTCGCAATGGATTTGGATGCTTTTGTTTGACCACTCTTTCCCCCATAGGGAAGCTGCGACAACGATCGGGTAGAGCTCGAAAAGGGCAGAGGAGGCTGAAGACTGGGGTGTGTCTAGGAGCTGAGGGGGCCAGGGAGACGCGAACCAGCGTCCTTGGTAATAGCCGCCGAAGCCGATCGAGGGAGCTGCGTCTGTAAACAGTTTGATGTCGAGGGGGAGAGAGATAAAGCTCGTTCTTGGACTCGTCAGAAAGGATGATCCGATCTTCCAGCGCATGAACGGATGAAGTGAGGGCGAGAAGATGCGCGATAAAGGGAGGAATAATGCGCATAGCATAATTTAGGTGGCCCAGCAGCGAGAGAAGTTCGCGTTTTGAACAATCTGAGCTGTCTGTAAAATTGGATGCAATTAAGATGATACGATCGATTTTTTCCTTAGGCAGTGAGGCCTGGAATTTGACTGAGTCCAGATTGATGCCTAGGAACTCGATAGATGTAGTTGGACCCGATGTTTTCTCCTGGGCTAACGGAATCCCTAGCTCGGCGAAAACTTTTTGCACTGTGAGGAGGTGAGCCTCGGGGATGGCGTTGTATGGTGAAATTATTAGGAAATCGTCGAGCAGATGGAGCAGATGAGGAATTGCATAATTATTGGAAAGGATCCAACATATGGCTTCAGAGAGAGTGTCAAAGATTTTCGGGCTGCTTTTGCAGCCGAAAGTTAAGCGCACGGCGAAATAATACTTTTTCCGCCAGTTTACACCGAATAAGTGCCACGAATCAGGGTGGATTGGCATTACTTTGAAAGCAGAGGAGATATCTACTTTTGCAAGCCATGCGCCTCGACCAGCTATTTTAATCATAGTTATGGTTTAATCATAGTTTAATCATAGTTACTAGTCAAAATACCCTTTGACTAGTAACCAAAAGTCCAAATCATAGTCTCTGCTGCACCAATTCAACTGATATAAATACTAGTGTAGAACATTGCATAGAAACCGTGTCTATTCCTCGTTTAGTGAGATCAAATAATAAATCTAATGCAGGATCTAGGAAAAATCTAATTGTTATTAAAACAGAAAATGTTGCTATTAGTAAACAAAAACTATTTCTAAAGCTAGGTCTTCTAAACATTAGATCACTCACACCTAAGGCAGTTATTGTAAATGAAATAGTCACAGATAATAGCTTCGATGTACTTTGCCTTACTGAAACCTGGCTTAAACCAAATGATTATTTCGGTATTAATGAGTCTACTCCTCCTGGATACTGTTATAAGCATGAGCCCCGTCTGATTGGTCGTGGCGGAGGTGTTGCAACCATTTATAGAGATATTCTAAATGTTACTCAGAAAACGGGTTATAAGTTTATTTCATTTGAAGTACTTGTACTAAATGTTACGCTCTTAGATGTTAGAAAAACATCCCTATTATCTCTAGCCTTGGCTACCGTATATAGACCGCCAGGGCCTTAAGCTGATTTCCTAAAAGAGTTTGCAGATTTTCTCTCAGACCTATTAGTCAATGTCAATAAAGCATTAATTGTTGGAGATTTTAACATACACGTAGATAATCCAAATGATGCATTAGGAGCTGTGTTTACAGATTTATTAAATTCATTTGGGGTCAAGCAAAACATCACCGGACCAACACATCGTCTTAATCATACACTCGATTTAATTATATCACATGGAACCGATCCAAACGATATGGATATCATTCCACAAAGTGATGAAGTCACTGATCACTACATGGTAACTTGCATATTACGTACTGCTGTAATATGTCATGCGGCGTCGCGTTATCAACCAGGCAGAACAATCCTCCCATCCACCATAGATAATTTCTCAAATTGCTTATCTAATCTGTCTCAGCTGCTGCCTGAACCCAAACAAACAGATGAACTAGAAGAACTAGCTAGCACTATGAGCACCATTCTCTCTAGAACATTGGATGTGGTTGCACCTATTAAATTAAAAAAGGTCAGAGAGAAAAATAAAGCACCATGGTATAACAATACTACGCATGTTTTAAAGAGAGAAACCCGTATTTTAGAGCGTAAATGGAAACAAACTAATTTAGAGGTCTTTAGAATCGCGTGGAAAGACAGTATGTCATTGTCATGTTATAAAAAGGCCCTAAAAGCGGCCAGGGCTGAGCACCTCCGCAAACTAATAGAAAACAACCAAAACAATCCAAGGTTTTTATTTAACACCGTGGCTAGACTAACAAATAAACAGACGTCACCCGAACAAAATATCCCGTTACAGTTCAGTAGTAATGATTTCATGAACTTCTTCACTGAGAAAATAGAAAGCATCAGAACCACAATTGTAAACGTTCAATCTTCAATCGCGCCTTATAATTCAGCTTCAATTATCACCCCGAAAGAACAATTACAGTGCTTTACAACTATAGAACAAAAAGAGTTAAATAAACTTATCACTTCATCTAAAACAACAACATGTTTATTAGATCCTATACCAACTAAACTACTGAAAGAAGTGTTACCTGTAGTGGAAGAGCCTCTCCTCAATATTATTAACTCGTCTTTATCTTTAGGTCATGTTCCAAGAACATTTAAACTGGCAGTTATAAAACCTCTCATTAAGAAACCACAATTAGATCATAATAATCTAGCAAATTATAGACCCATTTCAAATCTTCCATTTATGTCTAAAATATTAGAAAAAGTGGTGTCCGCTCAACTGGGCTCTTTCTTGCAACAAAATGATATCTATGAAAAGTTTCAGTCTGGATTCAGACCGCATCATAGCACTGAAACTGCGCTCGTTAAAATCACAAATTATTTACTTTTAGCTTCTGACCAAGGCTGTATCTCAATACTAGTTTTACTTGATCTTAGTGCTGCGTTCGATACTATAGATCACACAATACTCTTAGATCGACTACAAAATTATACTGGTGTTCAAGGACAAGCACTAAGCTGGTTCAAATCATACCTATCTGACCGCTACCATTTTGTCTATTTAAATGGAGAAAAATCGATCATAACTCCAGTAAACTATGGAGTGCCGCAGGGATCTGTATTAGGCCCTCTGTTATTTTCAATATATATGATGCCACTTGGAAATATTATAAGGAAACATGGAATTAGTTTCCATTGTTATGCTGATGACACTCAAATATATATTTCATCACGGCCGGATGAAAACGCTAAATTTTCCAAATTGACAGAGTGTGTTAAAGATATAAAAGATTGGATGACACGTAATTTTCTTTTATTAAATCCAGACAAGACAGAGGTAATACTTATCGGTTCAAAAAACCGCCCACAAATCCTCGCACAATACAACTTTAACATCACAGGATGTCCTGTTACTTTATCCTCTACAGTAAAAGACCTGGGTGTTATACTCGATTGCAACCTGTCTTTTGAAAATCATATTTCATATGTTACAAAAACAGCCTTTTTCCACCTTAGAAACATTGCTAAGCTACGTAATATGCTATCAGTTTCTGATGCAGAAAAGTTAGTTCATGCATTCATGACCTCGAGACTGGATTACTGTAATGCTTTATTAGCTGGTTGTCCTGCATCCTCAATAAACAAGCTACAGTTAGTCCAAAATGCCGCCGCTAGAGTTCTTACGAGATCAAGAAAATATGATCATATAACACCGATTTTATCATCACTGCATTGGTTACCTATAAAGTTCCGTATTAATTACAAGGTATTGCTACTGACTTATAAAGCCCTAAACGGCTTAGCTCCAGTCTATTTAACGGATCTTCTATCGCCCTATAATCCATCGTGCTCTTTAAGATCACTAAATTCAAGGCTTTTGGTCATACCTAGGATATCCAGAACCACCAAAGGAGGGAGAGCATTTTCACATTTGGCTCCAAAACTCTGGAATAGTCTTCCTGATACTGTTCGTTGCTCAGACTCGCTCTCCCAGTTTAAAACTAGATTAAAGTCGCATCTCTTCAGCCAGGCATTCATATAATCCTACAGTTCAAACTACAATCCGGCCTCTAGCTCATAAATGCCAGAGGAGAACTGGCCCCCGACTGAGCCTGGGTTCTCCCAAGGTTTTTTTTCTCCATTAGGTCACCTGATGGAGTTTTAGGACACCATTAGGTCACTTGATGGAGTTTTTCGGTTCCTTGCCACTGTTGCCTTTGGCTTGCTCAGTTGGGGATATTTTGGGGATATTTAATTTAATTTTATCAATCAGTAAATTCCTCTTGAAACAAACTTTGTTGTATTATTTTAACTTAATACTGTGAAGCTGCTTTGATACAATCTGTATTGTGAAAAGTGCTATACAAATAAACTTGACTTGACTTGACTTATGGCCTGCTCGATATCATGATAGTTGAGAGAATATTCTTCGAGAGGGATGAGACTATTGATGCTCGGATATGGAGAATTATGGGGGGCTGAAAGGTCGATAATCAACCGCTTTTTCCCCGAGAATTTCCTGGTAGCCACGCCTATGGGGCTGATGCGAAATTTGTCGAACGGGGGAGCCTCGAAAGGGCCTATCATGAAACCGGATTCAATTTCTTTTTTTATTAGTTTATCTACTACTTCAGGCTCCGCTAAGGAGGACTGAAGATTAGCGCAGATAATGTTTTGCGTGGGATGGCTTTCTACGCCGGGTTTAAAGCCTTGATTGAGACCTGTCAGCAAATAATTTGTGAAGTTTACGTCTGGGTGGTGTGATAATTCCTCGGCCAGGCGGAAAACATTCACAGGAGTCGAGAGATAGTTTTTAGCATTTTTATTAACAGATTTTTTGACTGGGCATACCACGCGGGCGTGTGCACCGCCACAGTAATCGCAGACGTGAAGAAAACGACAGCGTTGTCTTGGGCATCTCCCTTCATTGAAGTTTCTACAAACTTGTCTGTCGGGTGCCGTGTATGGTGCTCTGGTCGAAAGATCTTCTCTTGCGGGTCGCGGA
The DNA here is from genome assembly GCF_965113295.1 of Leuciscus leuciscus. NCBI lineage: Eukaryota > Metazoa > Chordata > Actinopteri > Cypriniformes > Leuciscidae > Leuciscus > Leuciscus leuciscus. The sequence continues at coordinate 25,183,408 of NC_138736.1, read as the reverse complement.
ACGTAACTTGTGGATTTTATGGCATTCTGCTCTGGGCAGGGAGGGATCGATGGATTAATTTGGGGGCATGCCGTGGTGACATGGCTTGTGGATCTGCAGATTGCGCAGGAGATATTTCTGCACCCGAGAAAGACTCGGTTATGGAGATCGGTGTCCAACGCTCCCCAATAAGGACACTGATTCCACTGGGAAACGCGGACAACGCATTTTGCGGAAAACAATTTGTGGTATGTATAAAAATTACTTCCCCCATAGGACAACGCGAGCTCCGCTATGATGGAAAGATAATCGTTCAGCTCGCGTCGTCTATGGGGGAAAGACGAGCATGTGATTTCTGTATAGCGGCTGAAGGCAATGCAGAATTCGGCCAGTGATAATGTACGAGATGAAACCTGTGTGTTATTTTTTAGAGTAACTGAAATATCGCCGCAGTCCACCTGGCGATTGGACTCTGATGGGGGAAACAAGGACAGGAGAGAACCCAAATCTACATCTGCACCTGCAAGGATTTGGGCTCTGATGTTGTTCGTCACTGGAGGAGGTTCTGCTGCAACTGCATTCGGAGGGGCTGGTTGAGGAGTGGCTGAGAAGAGAGAGAAAGGAGATCGCACTTGGAGAGGGTTAAAGGGAGGGAAAGTCGGGGCTGTGGCCGTTTGCGGAGGCATCCTCGCGCAGAGATCGGCCCCCGGGATAGATGGAGGAGGAATAGGAAGAGCATAGTGTGGAAGGGGAAGGGGAAGGAAATGCGCCGGCGATTGACCGGCTAACGGAGGTATCCTCACGTTAGGGTGAGCACCTGGCGCTTGGGAAGGAGGAAAACTGAAAGAAGTAGAAGGGAAGAAAAACATTTGGGGATCATGTGTGAAAGTGAAATTGTGGAGATCTGGAGCATGAGGTACCACGGTGGGAGGGGCTGAGGAGGGGAGTTGACCCAGAAAAGGTTGGCGCCCTTCCGCGACTGGATTCGGGGCGCGGCCCAGGCTAGCGGAAGGTCTGCGATGACGTGGCGCGTGGGTGGGGCCCGGCACTGCAGGCGAGGAAGGTGTAGACGCTGCGGGACGAGCGATCAGGGCCCGGCGGGCCTTGCTCATTTGAGCCGATGAGATTGGAGCTGAAACAGAAGGGTGAGAAGATTGTAAGGTGACATATAAATTAAACAATTCTGCTTTTTTCATCCTGCGGGAAAAATTTGCATCAGAATTAATTAAGGCTTGTCTCAGCCCCTTAACTGTCCACTTCCCTATGGGAGGGATGTTTGGGGGCACTGAAAGGTGGGAAGGCGCGGAGGAAGATGATGAGGAAGATGATGAGTTCCTCGCTGGTGGTGGTGAGGGGAGTCTTCGGCGTCTCGGAGTACGCGGAGAGGATCTGGAGAGCCGGCGTCCCCTGTTTGAGGATGGAGGCTCGATGATGTTAGCTGCTGGAGAGGAAAAGGTCGCTGGAACGGCGGTTTGCGATGGAGACACTTCCGTGGAGAAAGACTCATCGTCGGAGGGGAAGAGCTCTAACTCGGACATGACGGCACGAAGGCGGAGTCCGATGCTGAGAAATTAGTCATGAGACAGGAGGTAAGGGAAGGCTTTATTTATACTGGCTTCTTCTTGTGCTGATTGGATGATTACCTGAACATGCTCCTCCCGAACTTTGTTACATAAAACTTCATTTAGTGCTCAACCTTTGTAGCTGTAAAAGCAACAATGGATAATTCACCTCAGATCTTGAAATTAAACAAATGGATACAAAAACTGTGAACATACAAGTGTATTCTTTGACAAAGATTGTTTTAGTAACTCAGTAGCCTAATAATGTTTAAATGGTGTAATATTTGTGAATTTGATTATGTAGCCTACTTATCCATTTTCTTGCAAGTGCCGTCAAGATTACTCTCTGGTGCGGTGCACTTGCCGCGACTCTGCGAGGGTTGACAAACGCGGTCTTCACGTGAGAGAATTGTGTTAAATAAGCACGCGCAATTAAAAGCTGAGGTCCTGCGTTTGGGGCTTCAAATTATAGGCTGTAAGACATTTGCAATATAATTGCTGCACAGGGTGTTTATTTTGAAAATGATTTTTATTTTTTATTTACATTTTTTATTATTCGCCGAAAATAGACTAGGCGCCTATTATTTAGCGAAGATTTAGCGAAGCGGCGCGGAGAGACGCTTCTGAAACACGCTGCGTCGTGGCAGGTGTAAACACAAGCATTGACTAGAGTGGGCGCGATCAGCTCCGGAAGCCGCGTCGCAGCCGTAACGCACCACGTGTAAATAAGGGGTTATAGTCAATAGCCTACGAATGGAATGTTATTATGTGTCATGGAACATTGCGCTCCCCAACTTGCGAAAGGGTCGGATTTGCTCCATCTTTTGATGATAAGATTTGTTTAGAAAACCTTGAATCCATGTAAGACACAATGTTATTAGACACAATCCATGTCATTATAATCAATGAATCCATGTCATTAGACACAACGTGAACACATGTGAAGGCCAGTGTTTATTTTTTTTATTTATTTTTTTCTGTGATGACGGTGACGAGCTCAGACCCGCGGTAGGCGTCACGTGACCGCGGTATTGCGGTAACCGTCTCAGCCCTACTGTCATATTCTTAAAAAAACATAGTATATTATATTAAAATCTCTGTCTTTTGTTCAATATAATAAATGGTACTGCAGCTCCTCCGTTAAAAAAGTTTATTTCACTGAGCTCAGAAATTACATCTCGAGCCACTCGGTCGACTGTTCGGGGCGAGTGTAGGATTCCTCAGTGTAAAACAGCTTTCGGCAGCTCAGCTTTCTCAAGTGTGGCCATCAGACAGTGGAATAAGTTGCCAACAGAGCTGACCACATGTGTAAATTTTAACACTTTTTCACATCGGGCCAAAAAATGGCTTCTTTTAAAACAAACATGTTCACATAATGTATTGTAATTGATGTGTATGTGAGAGCGTATTTGTAAATGAATGCTGAGGAATGAAGGGTGTGATCATTTTAATGTTGTTTTGGGGATAAATTATTAACTTTATCTGTTGACATCAGCCTGCCCAGGGACTACAGGTGGAAATTAGCACAAGTGCTACAACCTGGTATAATGCATCTCTCCTTTTTAAGGTTAATGTATATTTTACATTGTCCCTGTTCAAATAAATAAAAAATTAATAAATTAGGAATAAAGTCGTGTGTTTATGCAAGGCGTTTCAATCAACCGTCGAGTTGTCGTCAAGTCAGAAGGTGGGGGAGGGGTGCATTGTTTTAATTGAGTAAACTTACTCAATTGCTTAAGAGTGTTAAATATATGAATAATATTTATTTGAATTAAGTAATATTTTTGTATCTTGAAACAGATCAGTTTAATTCAACATTCTCCAATATTTTGATATAATACACTTAATATACTGTATTTGTGAAATTTCTAAAGAAATAATTGGTTAGTCAAATACTAAATCATTTTATTGAAAAAAACTTAAATATATCTGTAAATTTTAGATAAAATTAACTGTTGGATTTTTACTCTATTTTGGTATGTTTAACTCAAACAATCAAGTAAATGATATTCAGAGATTTTATTAAGTTAATAAAGTTAAAAATTTCTGTAATATTTACTAAGCCACAGAATACTTTTTTTACAGTGTGGACAAGTCCCTCCATGCAGTAAGTCTAAGTCTGATTTCATCCATTTTGTTTATTATTGATCAGACATTCGTGAGAAATACACTTGGTAGAGATGCCTTGAATGCCTAGCCCAGAGGTCTTCAATCCTGCTCCTGGAGGGCCACTGTCCTGCAAAGTTTAGTTCCAACCCTAATCAAACACACCTGAATCAACTCATCAAGCTCTTCAGAATCGCTTGAATATTCAAAGGCAGGTGTGCTGAAGCAGGTTGGAACTAAACTCTGCAGGACAGTGGCCCTCCAGGAGCAGGATTGAAGACCTCTGGCCTAGCCTTTAGCCTGGTTCGTTTACCCCACTTCTGTTTCTGTCCTCTTTGCTCTCCTGCAGAGCTTTCCGTCCGGTGTTCCAGGCTAGCTAAAAATCCTAAAAGACTAAAAATCCTATCGGTGCATCCCTAGATAAAAAGCAATGTCAGCTCACTTATATAACTTGAAATCAAAATGGCTAAATGTGAGTCAGAATTAAGGAGACTACACATCAAAGATGCAGACACATTTCATATCAACAATTATTTATTTTTTAATAGATAACACATTAAATGCTTGAGAGGGTAACAAAAGAAGAAAAAAAAGGACACCAAGGGTTAACATACTATTCCAAATACTGGCCTGATTTTAAGCGGAGTTTAGACTGGTGATGCATTTCCAATTTCAATAAGCTCATCTAAAAAATATATTACAAATATATGCATTTTTTTTTGTTTTTAGATTTGTGTGGTAAAAATCCCTTACTGCATTAGAATAATACAAAAGCTCCAAAGGATCTGGTTAAAAGTAGAGTTACAATTAATGCATTACAAATCATCTCCAGTAAAAGGGGGAATGAGGCAACAATGGACGAGGAAGACACCGGACAAAGACAAAGATTGGTGTGTTTTATGCAGCTGGTTCTCCTGTATCTCCTTTAGTTTTGGGTTCCTGCCACCATTCAGCCAGGAAAGACTCCTCATAGTCCCCTATTCCCTCAAACTCTTCATCAGGTGGATTTGACAGAGCTGATGCTGCTTCCTCTGAACTCACAGTCTCCTGTTAACAAACACAGTTCACATTCACATATTTATATGAACAGTCTAATTTATAGAACAATGTAGGACAGCAGCTTTGTATATTCAGGTTTCCTCAATGTCCTGTTGTCCATGTGTATCTAGTATTGCAAAGTTTGGATTTAGCAATTACAATATATAGTTCCATTAGTCATGATGGGTCACACCCAAAAACATTTCTGCATGTTCTTTTGACAACTTTATGCCTGAGGAATCTCTAGATGATACAAACCAATTTCCATGTGAATCAGACCATCGCCTTGTGTTAATGTGTGTACACATATATACACATATATACATAAAAGCGCAGTACCGGGCACTATATATATATATATATATATATATATATAGGGCCCGATACTGCGCTTGTGTACTCATACTCAAAAAAATGCTCCGATACCAACAACCAATACCAGGCAGTGTGTGTACAGTGTTTGTGTCCAGACGACGAAACATACAGAGAGTATAAAACAGAGAGACAGAGAGTATAATGGGGATAAAAAAAGAAGGCTGTCTTAGAAGTAAATGTATCTAATTATTGGAATATTAAACGAAATATAGTAACATCTATATAGCTGTGATGCGCGAGCTGATATTTTGTAGTTTTCTACAAAAACTATATATATATATATATATATATATATATATATATATATAATTATAAAACAAAACTCCAATTGGTGATCATATTTAACATTGATCAATAATGCTGGGTACCAGTGTTGTGTACTCGAGACTCGGACTCGGTCTCGGACTCGGTCTCGAGACCATATTTTAATGGTCTCGGTCTTGTCATGGACTCGTGTGCATTTTGACTCGGAATTGACTCGTACTCGAACATATTAGGACTCGGACTTATTCCCGAGTCCACTCGAGTCCCATTCAAAATATTTCATGATTGTTACTGTATGTTAATATTTCTTTAAATTGTTGTGTGATTGAAACGTCTAATGATTGCTGATTCACTTTCTTGTGCGCAACTGCGCATGACTTGAGACTAACGTTCGCGCCACGCAAATGCAGCAGGAGCCTGGTCAGATGTGATGTGGAGCCTCTAGCTCAACTATGTATTGAAAATGTCTGCCTTATATAGATATCTTTAGGTCTGGTTTTTAGACCCAACCTTAGGTTATCCAACCTCTCTGGTCTCGGTCTCGACTCGACTCTCTTTGGTCTCGATCTCGACTCGGACTCGACCCTCTCTGGTCTCGGTCTCGACTCGGACTCGAGTGAGCTGGTCTCGACTACAACACTGCTGGGTACACACCAAAAGATAATCGGGCTGATTTTGGGCCGATTTCCCCCCTTCCGACAATCCTAGCTATTACAGATTATCTTATCAGATTTTCCCTTGGTGTGTGAGATGTGTTAAGAGTGTCCGAACCTGATCGGAAGAACGTCGGAGCCGCCCCGATCGCGAATTGTAAATATTCAACAGAAATCCTGATGTGTGAGGGGAACTCAGAGGACAAACGCACGCACGCTCTGGAGATTATCACGTGAAACGAAACAATATCCAATCAGAAAGCGAGATGATGGAAGACAGAAGCATAACAAACGCAGTCATTGCGCAGCACAACGTGAAATTGATGTGGACAGCAGAAATGGAGGATCAGCTTGTTGATAATTCCAACAAGTATTGTTGTTAATTCCAACAAGTATTGTTGTTCAAACAACAAAATCATCCCAAACACTATCATCTGAATTTTTTCCTGCATATCGTTCGGCATGCTTTCTGAAGTCTCGCGAGATTTTGCGAGATTTCCTGTGTTCACAGTCAAGACTCTGGTTGAAAATCTGTTTGTGTGTGGTGTGCTTGTCTTTGTCACATCATGGCACACCCGTCTATGGGCACACCACACACTATATGAGCAAAACGGTTAAATCTAGGATTTTTTGTCCTCATGTTTGTCACATTTTGAAAATCTTATAAGATGTAAAAAATATTTTGTTGTGTACCCAGCATAAGTGGGAGAATCTTCATCTTCTCAAAATATGTAATCATGGGTTGCCAAGTCTTATAAAAAATTTGGACAGATCCTTTCATTAAATATTTAATTTTCTCTAATTTTAAGTATGATATTAGAACACATAACCACATTGAGGCCACTCCAATAATATTCTTCTTCTCGACTTCATAAAGTTCAAGATAAACTTCATAAAGTTCGAGATAAACTTCAACACTGGGTTTTATATCCAAGCTAAAGGCCTCATTTAATGTTTTAAATATGAATGTCCAATAGTCACTCAGATTTTGACAAGCCCAAAAGAAGCCCCATCATAAGAAGAATGGCATCTATGCTAATTTTAGTGTTTTTGTTTATCCCGAGGTTTTTCTCGCAGCCTGCCGGATCCAGGCTGTATCCAGATCTGATGAAGGACCTGCGCCTGGACCCGATGTCATAGCGCGGTGCTAAAGTGGCAACTAGTTTCTCCTTATGGAGGATCCCTTTACCACTCTACAGATAAAGCGTTGTCGGGAAAATTCGGTTTGCGTATCTACCCCGAAGTGATACAACTCTGTATCAAAATGTTAAGGCCAGACAAGATTTTTAAGGCTTGGTTTGTAGGGAATTACAAACCTGCGCACATATATTCAAACGCGCATACCAATAGACTGAACTCGTAATATGCATGTGCACACCATCAGCATTCTCACAGGTTTCGCGTTTAAAGTCTGTGTAGAGTTTCCTGTTAAAACGGTGTTGTGTTAGCGGCTCCTAAGTTAATAACTAATGATCGTTGCGACCAAAGTGAATCAATCAAATTAACTTTAGCTGGAAAATAACTTTATTCAAGAACTGCTATAAAGCCAAAACAATCTCTGTTACATTAAACTATCCTTGTATCTCTGTAAAGCCGCTTTGGAACAATCTACATTGTTAAAAGCGCTATATAAATGACTTGACTTGACTTGACTTGACTTGACAGTTCTGTTTGTAACATGAGGCCAGAACAAGTGACAGGTGAAGAAGTGACAGGTACAAGAAAAATACGCACTTTTTATACATACATACTAGGGTTGGGTACCGAAACCCGGTTCCCGGTTCTGACATAAACGGTAGTATCGAGACCGAATAAGAACGCAACTTTCGGTGCCTGATTTCGGTGCCTGACTTTTTTCACCGCCCCCTATTAAACATCTCGCGGCACGAATGATCCAATAACAAAACATATCCAGTTAACCAGCAGAGCATTCATTTAGTTCGTTTGTTAAATAAGAGACGATCTAACGCTGAACTGTGTTTTTTAAATCAAGTGATCAAAGTGCCAGTGGCGCTGATACAGTGTTTTCTCTTGTGGCTCGCGCACACCGCACTTTCTTCACTCGGACGCGCGCTTCAATACGTCGCAGAGATCGATCTATTTATGAGGCGCCGTCTATATGAGTATGTGCGCGGAGAGTTTGTGTGTGTGTGTGTGTGCTCGCGTCTCAGATGAGTTATGTGCGCGAGTTTGTGTGTGTGTGTGTGTGCTCGCATCTCAGATGAGTATGTGCGCGGAGAGTTCCACGCGTCTCGTGTGTGTGTGTGTGTGTGTGTGTGTGTGTGTGTGCGTGAGCGACTTTAGATGTGACATTGTGCATTTCATAAAGTTGGAGCATTCAGCAGTACACATGTATGTGTGACTACTTAGTATGTGTATGCAAGCGTTTTATGTGTCCGTGAATGAAGTTCGATTTAAGCCCTAGACGGCGCCTCATATCTATTCGTTCTGGTGAAATCACAACATATAATGCACACAAAGTGTCCCTGCTTGATATAGCTACAACCACTGATGAGCATAATCGGTTTAAAAAAATAAATAAAAAAATAAAAATATATATGAATGCGGATTAGAACCCAAAACCTCTGACACTCTTGACTAAAGTTCAAATTCAGCTGCAGTGTTTCTCTTCGGGTAAGTCTAGTATTTTAATGCCAACTGCAAATATTGCATATCAAGTATGAAGTATATCAAGTATATTTATATGAGGCTATACTATATAGGTGTGTTAAATATTTCTGCTCAGTGTCAGATATTTCTCTGTTTTGTAAAAGTCTATAATATATAATATGTAATATAATAGAATATATATATATATATATATATATATATATATAATATGAGAAGACTAAATTTTAATCTTAACTTAAGTGTTTTCGGCTACATCAGCACAATTTTTTATTTTATCAGAAATCAGAAAATCTTTTTCAGAAAACACACACAGGTATTTTTTTTTTTTTGATAAAGTGTGTGCGGTTTCGTTTTCTTAAGTACCGGTTTAAGAACCGTTTAAGCACCGGAACCGTTTGAAAAATACCGAGTAGGTACTGGTATCGGATAAAACCCAACCAATACCCAACCCTAATACATACAGTACAGTTCAAAAGTTTGGAAACTTGGAAAAGTTTTTTTAATGTTTTTGAAAGAAGTTTCTTCTGCTCATCAAGCCTGCATTTATTTGATCAAAAATACAGAAAAAAAATGTAATATTGTGATATATTATTACAATTTAAAATAATTGGTTTTCAATTTATTATACTTTAAATTATAATTTATTTCTGTGATGCAAAGCTGAATTTTCAGGATCATTACTCCAGTTTATCACATGATCCTTTGGAAATCATTCTAATATGATGATTCATTATCAAAGTTGGAAACAAGTTCTGCTGCTTCATATTTTTTCATAACCTGTGATACTTTTTTAGGATACTTTGATGAATAAAAAGTTTTTAAAAAAGAAAAAAAAGAAGCAAAAAAAGAAGCAAATGTTTTAAAAATAGAAATCTTTTGTAACAACAATATACACTACTGGTCAGTAATTTGGGGTCAGTAATTTTCTTTCTTTCTTTTTTTGAAATAAATCAATACTTTTATTCAGCAAGGACGTGTTAAATTGATAAAAAGTGATAGTAAAGAAGATTTATATTATTAGAAAATATTTTTTTATTTTGAATAAATGCAGTTCTTTTTAACCTTTTATTCATCAAATATATTAGGCAGCAGAACTGTTTCCAACACTCATAATAAATCAGAATATTAGAATGATTTCTAAAGGATCATGTGATAGACTGGATGTCACATGTGACACTGAAGACTGGAGTAATGATGCTGAAAATTCAGCTTTGCATCACAGGAATAAATTATTTTTTAAAGTATATTCAAATAGAAAACTATTATTTTAAGTTGTAATAATATTTCACAATATTACTCTTTTTTTTTTTTTTTTTTTTATCAAATAAATGCAGGCTTGATGAGCAGAAGAAACTTTTTTCAAAAACATTAAAAATAGTAATGTTTCCAAACTTTTGATATTGCGAGGCGGTTGTTATAGCGAATAACAACCCCGACAGGCTGAACTGGACCCCGTCTGTTGTTGGACAAGAGGTTCATAAATGCTTCTCATGTTTTGGAAAGATGTTTGACGCGTGCTGTTTTTTCAAATGCACATTATAAGTGACTAAAACTCAAAGTGCTTTCAGATGGAGCAGCATTTACAGAGCCGTACATCAATGACAAGTTGCCCATACAATTTTTTAAAAAACAATCGCAGCCTTTGCGATTTTAAAATCACGATAAGCCATCTCGATTTAAGTGCGATTACATGTAAATTGCGATTAATCGTGCAGCCCTATTGTCCATGTTTCTAAATTTTATTTGGGTGCATAGGATGGCCTGGATGGGTGTAGGATTTCCCGGCCTGAAATTGTGTCCCAGTACGGCGCTGCTACAGGGTGATATGGCTGCTGGATGATTAACATTATTTGACAGACCTCACAGCAGCAGGTTTATTTGGCTGCTGTCACTTTAAGACCTGCCGCCTGCACATGACGCGTATCTGACATGCATCCCATTTTCACACAACTCTTTAAATTCATAACCCTCATCCTTACCTCGGGTAATTTTTTTTTTTTTTTTGGAATCGAGTTAGCCTGGCAAGCCAGACCTACATCAAGATGTTAGGTCTGGCAACTCACCATAGACACGACTCAGTCCGAGGGGTGGGATAAACGGCTGTCTTTCAAATTCCCTCTGCACGCAATAGGACAGCACTTCAACCAACCAGAGCGTTTTCCCAACAGCGGAGCTAACGTCAGTTGATAGATTCAACTTTTGCCAAATCTGGCCGGCAAAACTACGAACACATCTTCCTTTTTTTAAGAATGACTTAAGTGCCGTTCTATGCTCTTTTCTCAAAGAAAAACCTAACTCCAAGTCCTCCAGAGTCGCGGTCAAAGCCGATTCAAAAGATGTTCTCCAGCAGCAGCTCTTCTTTGTTTTCAAGTAGCAGGGAACCGTCGCAACTCTGTCGTCATTATGTTAAGCCCGCCCCGCCTACTCTATACACGATGTGATTGGCCTGACCCAATTTAGGTTTTTGCAGCTCGAAAGTCAATGGAGAGTTGCTAGACTGCCCTGGCTGCAAAATACATTTTGCTGCCGCTAGGGTGCGTCTAGATTTCTAGGCTAGAATCGAGTAGTTTTGTGGTTGAAATTTTTTAAAGTAAAAAATCCTTCCCTTGCGGGTCAATTTGATCCCCTTAAGAATGAATGGAATGCGAGAAATGCTTCAGTACACAAAGACAAGCCAAAAAATGCTCAAAATTCTAACAAAAAATGCTAAAACTTTTCACAATTAAAAAAAAAGCAGTGTATACACAGTTTATAGCCTATGTATTTAATCCACGAACATGGAAAATGAAGTCCGGGCACTTCTTAACCTTTACGCTAACGAGAAAATCCAACATGACTTTGTAGGGACCAAGCAAAACATGATTATGTATTTCTGCTTAGCTAGCGACATTGGGCATCAACCACATGGATGCTGATTACTTTCTTTGTTTAACAGTTCTATCTAATAACATATTAAATAAGATTGTTAAACAGTTTGTAAACTAATGAAGAATGGGAGCTCTTTGTGCTCAGGCTTTGGCGTTCTCAGCACTGTCAAAATAAAGGTCCCACACAACCAGAGATGGGCACAAATACATCAAAAAAGTATTTAATTACAAATACTTACTCATCAAATGTATACAACACAAAATACTGTTGTGAAAAAGTATTTAATTAAAATACAAGTAATTTATCATTTTAAAATACAAAGATACAAACAAAATTTACAATCATTTGAAGTGCAAGAGTATGTGGAGTTAAATAAACGTAAGAGTATATGATATCAGAATATCATCGTTTAGTGCAGAATATGCGCTTTTAACATAGGCTACATGTTGCTGCATACTGTAATAAAAAAATGATCTTTACTCCTGCCACTGGGTGGCGAATTCCAAGAGTCTGAATGTCGTGTGCAGTGAAAAGGCGGCTTTAATTTAAGAAAAGACTGTGTTCACGCAAATATTCTCCAAGGTGGTCATTTTGATAATTTTGTGTGAATCTGGCAGTTCCCACCAAACAGCTGTTCATCAACAAATCAGATTTCAGCAACACACTCACATACACATGTAGGCCTACACGTTGTTTTAATATTACCATCATTAAAGGGATAGTTCACTTTGAAATTAATTTTTGATATGTTTTAGCTTACCCCAAGGGCATCCAAGATGTAGGTGTCTTTGTTTCCGCAGTAGTTTCAATTTTGATATTTTTAGGTCAAACCGTTCTTGTCTGTCAGTCATATAATGCAGGTCGATGGTCACTGTCTCAAAACACAAGCACAGAGTCCAAATTAAAACAATTCCCCATCGTCCAAATGAAACAATTCCCCATCATAAGTACACATTGATGGCCTAAGACACGAAACGAGCGGTTTTTGTGAGAAAACGAACAGTATTTATATCGTTTTTACCTCTTGTAACCACAGCCACGTCCAAGTGATCTGAGGGCGCGGGCGCTTCGGTCTGCGCAAGCGCCGGAAAGCGACGGAAGTGATCTCTCGCGCCTGTACGTCACTCATTGTTTACACAGAGATTTCGGAAGTGTTACCTTTCACTGTGAAGATCTACACCTATTTAGATATACAGGAAATCGCAATGGAAGACGATTTCGATATATCAACAGACAACGTTGAATTTTTTTCACAACCATATTTATTTGAACCAGAATACTCAGATCAAGAACTCAGAGCGATGGAGGAAGCATCCGCTGCAGCAGCACGTCTTCAAGCCTCAGAGAGACAGAGATCTCTTCAGAATTGGTGGTGTTCTTGTAGCAAGTGTTGTGAGATGCCAACAGAAGTGGAGAGCATATGTTGTCACGAATGGAACATAGCAATGCCACAACTACAAGACGAGGACGAGGACATTGACAGTATACCATCATACACCTGCCTGACTGAAGATCCTGAGTTTTCTCCGCTTTTGAGCCGCAGCGTTTTGCATGTTGTGTTTAGTTTGCCACGTATAAACTGGAGGCGACGTCCAAGGCCAGAGGGACCCAATGGCACGCTGTCAATAGAGTGAGTAATGTGTTGTATTTTTATTATTATCGCTACGATTATAGGGTGCATTATAAACCAATTAATTAATTACAATTACTGCATTATATTTCAGACAGTGCAGATTGGTGGCGTATCGTGTGGTTTTGGAGTGGATGCTGAAGGGGGAATATCTGGGCAGAAGAAATAGAAAAGTTTTACCCTCTTGTGTGGTGAAAGCCATCCGCGATAAATATCCATCCCCTTCCGGACGTTATGTGGGCTTCACAGAGGCAGACAATGCATTTGCAATGTTGTAGAAATTTGTATTGTACTGTTATAATTTGTCACAACATTCTATATATTTTTTTTTTTATAATTTTTACTTGTAATGTAAGCCTTTTCCTTATTTTACAGGAATTACCATTTATCACTGATATATGTGCAATCAAGGACTTTCTGAAAGTGCTGCCTGTTGTCATTATAATGTAAACTTAAGTTTTCTTTGAATTTCTAAAATAAAAACAAATTGCCACTACATTTGCACTAATAAACAATCTGTATTTATAATGGCTTCATATTTATATGTAGATATTTAGAATAAAGAGTAATGACACTTTACATAAAAGCAAGCATTGTAAGTTTAATTTTCTTTAGCTGCACATTCACAAATGAACAGTATTTTTCAGCAATAAGGGAATCAAACAAAACTATAGATGCAAATCAAAGAGAAAAATAAAATAAAGGCCTAATAAATACAAAAAAAACAAAAGCGGTGTGAATTTCAATAGATAACCTACCAAAAAAATCCTCAATTAAAAAATTTACCCTGTACAATTTTTGGTAAATACACCTCATTCAGTCACTGAACAGACAAATTGACGCTACTGTACAAGGCAACATCAATGATCACACACACACACACACCACTAAAGAAAACCACCATGGAATGTGGAATGTATTACCATTACTTTGTAAAGATAACTTAGACCGTTGTCAGTCTGCAAAAAACTACTTTGACAATCGTGACAAATGCTTTGAAACTGTGTCTTCCTTGGACGGTTTTGTCTGTTGCGCTATGTTCTTTGGGACAGGTTGTATTTCCAAATGTGAAGAAGAGTCCTTGTAAATAATACTGCTGTCCATGCGCCTCTGAAGTACGCGACGTACGAGTTCTTCTCTGAAATTTTGAGTTGGGGACTCATAAAGCTTTCTGGCCACCCACTGTTTAGAGTGTTTTGGGAACACTACATTGAACCTGGGTGTACCTTAAAAGTGAATAAATTAATTAAAAGAATGCTAAATATTTTTTTAATGCATTATGACATTATAGTCAGATATATATTGTAAGTCAAACTTACCGGTTTCAGTTCGGGCCTGCTGTCTATGAACATTCTCGTTGTGGTCAAGCACTGCCAACTGGGTACGTGCGAGCATTGAAGTGTAATGGAAGTGTATTCTTTTGGGGCAGTACTTCAGGAGCAGTGAATGGAACACTTCCAGCTTACCTTTATAAAAAAAAATAAGATAAATAAATATTGCTGGTCTATACATGAATGAACATACATTGTACATATGTAAACTTACCAGTATGCTTGAAAAGTGCCATCTGCCTGAGGTCCTTCAGAAGACCCTTGTCTAAGACAAGGTTCTCTAAGGTAATGAATGCCCTGGAAGTGTGGTCGATCCATTTTTTTTTCCTTTGCTCCTCTGAGCTAAGCTCACTATGCATACATTTTTTTGGTTCTCCGTCTTCTATCCAGGAATGAACACCACATATGTGGTGCAGAATTGACTTCCACCTTTTTATCAGCTCCTGACAAATTGAATATAAATATTTAAATGTGTTCTACAGTGTATTGTATTAAAACAAGTTACAGAAACACAATCTTGAGACGTACATCCGGGTCACCCCCACAAGATGAACTTGTAAACCACAGATGATTGCCAATACTCTTAATCCATGGCTGAAGTGCTCTGTTGTCTTTGTATCTGGACAGTGAAGCCAGTTTCTTGATCATTCCTATAACGAAATAAAACATTGTTCATCCTCATCCAAAATGTTTCGTTCAACATCACAGTCATTAGCTGTATCTGACTTTTTGGTACAGTTGAATGCTGCGTTTTTCTATCACTAAATAACAGTATAAACATTAAAAAACCAGATTGCGGTAGGCATTGATTTCAAAAACATACCTTTTGCCACATGCCATACATCAAACTCGTGATGAATGTTTTGGTAGTCTACTCGCATTATCTTGCGAATTGATGGGGACCTGTCTGTTGTCACCACACTTACTCCAATGTTGTCATCTAGGATTTTGTTGAGTGCTCTCCGGAAACCAGTTGACTCCATTGCTACAGAGCTTGATGATTCTGTAACCTGTAATAAAAATAAAAACAGTGGTTTATACTTGATAAAGTAATTATAAAATAACCAAAACATATTTCACTATTGTCATTGACACATACTTGCACCAGTTCAAAGTGTACCACTTTGTCTGTGATGTCATCCATCAAGCTGTATGTGGTGTACTTTGCTGAATATCCAGGACTGTGTTGAGATATAAAAGAGATTCCACTGTCAAAGTTAATTGTAATAAAAAAACTGCATAACATCACATAAAAAAATTATCACTAACATATAAAAGTACCTGTCTGATCTCCCATCTCCTGATAAATGAATTTCCTTTCTTTCTGTGCTTCCTGCTTTCAAAGTATCCAGTATGGCACTCTGTTGTTCTTTGAATACCTCATCAATTGCAGGTATGAGGTATGAAGACTGTATTGCATTAAAAGTGGTTTTGTGTGGTACCTGAAGGTTAAGCACAGCAGCCCATTCAGAGATGTCTGCATATGTGGACCCCGTAAACACAGTACTTGCTGAAACTAGAAGGTTGTTTGATGGCATTCCACGCACATCAGAACAAGATTTCCAGTGCCCCTTATGTCCTTGTTCACATTGCCAAATAACGCTGATTAGGCTCCCTACAGATGTGATATTTTTCTCAGAGATCAGTGCACCACAGTCTTGACATCTTCTAAATTGTTGCATCAAAGCTGATTCATTAACAATCCATTTCCGTTCTTGCCATGTCTGTTCCTCCTCTTCATCTGTCGTAGTGGTTGTACTGGAGGCAGATGTGGAACTGTGTTGAACAAAACTAACATCCTTCTTTTCAGATGGTGGATCTAATGAAAGCATGCTGATATTTAGGTCATCAGGCTCGCTGTCAACAGCAGCTGGTTCATCCTACAAGACAAAAGGAATTATTTTGAACAGTTTGTGTACGTTTGAAAGCAATTCATAAAATGTAACATTACAAAGAACTGTATTTGATTTACAGGTGTTATTGTGACCAGGACATGCTACCATTTTTATGCTGACATGTAAAATTAAGAACCAGTCTCATACTTACAAGCAGGCTCCTTACAGCTGGAATAGCATAATATGTCCCAGATGTGGAGGGATATGTATGTTTTTCAGACGACTGTGGACTTGTTAGTAATAACAGCAAATGCTTGTGTGATTTATCTTCTTGTCCAGTGCATGTTTCAGCATCACTTTTCATTGCCTTCTGAGGTGTTGATTGTGGAACATCTTTTAGTCCGATGTATGCACCAAGGCACTCTGTTGCTTGATCTTCATCTGACACATGTTCTGTTGGCTGGTATGGTTCCTGTACGCTTTCCTAAAAAAATATTGCGTCATTACAAAGTCAACACTAAGTAGAGCTACACGAACATGAATCCACACTGTGTATTATTATTATTAGTAGTAGTATTATTATTATTATTGACTGCACCCTTATGAGTAGTACACATAGTTTCACATTGGTTTGACTACATATCTCTCTCATGTAAAACCATTCTTACCAAATATATGGTGCCCATATAAAAAAAAGTAGTAGTTATAGAAATGCAAGTAACCCCCCCAAAAAATTGGTTTTACTAACTTACATCAAAAATACATTTTATTGCTCATTTTATGTAATGCCAGCTTTACAAATAGAAAGGACACATACAAAGACGTTGTTCACATACCTCCGTTGGATGCGAAAACATCATAGGCACAGCTGATGATGTCAGTACTATGCGATCCACTCCTTGGTTTATAAAATCATCAGGGGAAAAATGATCGCTGCAGACCCTCCTCAACTTTAGTAAGTTTATGGGTGTGTTGATATCCAGCCGAAGAGCGATCAACCATAACTTCAAGAGAGAAGGCTCATAAATTGGGAATTCGTGAAAACTCACCACTCCCGGATGAGTTCGCGCGAGCATACGTAATTGTTTTCTTTTACGACGGTTCAAACATCCCGGATAAGCGCAAATTAGTACCATTTCTATTAGCCGTCTTACCTACAATCTCTGTTCTGTGTAAACAATGAGTGACGTACAGGCGCGAGAGATCACTTCCGTCGCTTTCCGGCGCTTGCGCAGACCGAAGCGCCCGCGCCCTCAGATCACTTGGACGTGGCTGTGGTTACAAGAGGTAAAAACGATATAAATACTGTTCGTTTTCTCACAAAAACCGCTCGTTTCGTGTCTTAGTCCATCAATGTGTACTTATGATGGGGAATTGTTTCATTTGGACGATGGGGAATTGTTTTAATTTGGACTCTGTGCTTGTGTTTTGAGACAGTGACCATCGACCTGCATTATATGACTGACAGACAAGAACGGTTTGACCTAAAAATATCAAAATTGAAACTACTGCGGAAACAAAGACACCTACATCTTGGATGCCCTTGGGGTAAGCTAAAACATATCAAAAATTTATTTCAAAGTGAACTATCCCTTTAATGATTTATATCATCCGCCCGCGACCCACACGCAATTAATCAGAATGTTATTTTTTATTACTTGACCCGCCCGCGGATGCGACTGCGATCCAGGCTTCACTGGACAACGCATGTCACTCTTTAGCTAGCAAGTAGTAAATTCACAAGTTCTAGCTATTTGCACGGTTGCACCAATCTTCTGGTATATCTGATGGTATATTTTACTAGAGACTTTACCTAAAGCAGTTTGACTGAGCACAAAAGCAGCTTCTTAATTGCGTCTGACCTTGTTCACAATGAGCGAGCTGGACCTTTTTCACAGAGTGTAATGGCACGTTTTAACGGTCATCAGCATTGTTAATCCTGCAAAGTTTTATATATATATATATATAAATATATATATATATATATATATATATATATATATATATATATATATATATATATATATATATATATATTTTTTTTTTTTTTTTTTTATGTATGAAAGCATGCTGAACGGATCTGAACAGTTGTGATACACAGTGTGGAAAGTCAATCATTTAGGTCAGATTCCTATCAGATAAAGAAATAATCGGATTTGAAATGACAGTGTGAACGTAACTTGTGAACGTAGTTGACTTGATTTTAGATTACTGGATTTAGCTGCTGTGCTATTACATGGGGGTTTACCTCATCATCTGTCTGTAAATAATTCTGTGCGAACTCCAGCAGTTCCTTCAGTTTGATAGTTAGATTGTAATATCTAAGAGCTTCCTGTATGGACAAAGACAGAAATGTTAAAACAGTAGTGCTAGAAACACAACCAGAACAAAATATTTTAAAAATGTTATCAGGTCACTTCAGAATGACTAGCAGAGTTAAAAATGACCTTTTAACACTAGTTTTTGTTGTGTGTGGATTTGTTCCTGGGTTTGAGTTAAAAGAAGCCAAATGAACCAACAAAACAAAATGTTTCTGCCACTTCAGTACTGTGATAGGGAAATATATATATATTTTTAATTAAAATGTCAAGCATCAGAAGCATTACCCTGATAAGTTCATAATATGCTTGTGTGTTTGTACTTACTGGTCGTGGTTTGAAATGCTCGTCATGCAGTCCCCACTGTTGCCTGTAGTATCTGTAGTAGGCGATGTTCTGCTGCATCACTTGATCATCTGCATCAAACAGCATATAGCTCGCTGCACACAGCGCTGCATTACGCACATCATTTACTAAAAGGAAAACAAAAGACGTGATCATTTTAATGAAAACCTTTTGCAGATGAAGAAGTTTATGGGTGTTTGCGTTTGGACTGCTATAGTGGAGTGACTAGACTGCTATCTGACTGAGTCTGAACATTCCATTTACACTTGGCCACATAAATGTGTCTTCATAAACTGAAAATAAATCTAATCATCATTTCCCACACTACATGCAAATTCAAAGAGCTTCATATACAGTCTCAGCAACAGATGTTATATGCAATATTTTCAAAATCAAACATCACAAATGAGCTCCCTCAGCTGAGTCAGCACTGGTGGGAGAAAATAGTGCTCACTACTTTTCATGAACATGAATGAATGTTGGACTTCAGGATGTAACACCAAAAACATCTGTAATGGCTCTCAAATCACCTCCTATCTTATATCATGCCCTACCAGTTTTGAATGATGCACTGTTCTAGGCAAGTTAGTTATTCCACATTTTTTGATCTACAATGTATCATGCCAAGATGTTTCAAAGTATTAGAAAGTGTCCATGTGAAATACTGAGAGACTTGCATATCCCCTATATAAATTTTCTGAAATCTGCTTACTGATATTAAATATGGGCAGATCGTAATATTTATTTTGTCTACTGTTGGCAGATGCATTAAGACACTGAACAGTGCATGTGCTTGTTTGTTTGTGTGTGTGTGTGTGTGTGTGTGTGTGTGTGTGTGTGTGTGTGTGTGTGTGTGTGTGTGTGTGTGTGTGTGTGTGTGTGTGTGTGTGTGTGTGTGTGTGTGTGTGTGTGTGTGTGTGTGTGTGTGTGTTTTACTTACATTTGTAATAAGCAAACTGCATGTAGTGGTACATGGTGGCAACAAATTTCTCCACAAAGTAACCGCCAACATTTGGTATCAAATTCTCCTCACATTTTACTTTACACTTCATTACTTCAAAATAGAAATCTAGGGGAAGGAAAATAAGAGAGAGTGAGAATACTGCATTAATCCTAATACACAAAAAAGTCCTCAACCAATGATTGTAGTAGACTTCCTATGACAGATCATTGTTGTACTTCTCAAGTATACCAAAGTCAGTTACTTGTGTACCAGGCCTATTTTCATTGGGATAGGTTTTTATATTCACAGTTATTTGAACCAAATCTGACAATGCCTCATGACATCACTGACCGGCTAAGGTGGGATAAAAGTCTTTGAACTCCTGCACATCATATGACCCCTCACAGGACAGCAAACACATGTTGTATGTTTTAAAGTACTCAGCAGCCGCCAGCTCCATGTCTCGAGCACTGCTGCTAAAATCCCCAGAATTATACAGCTTCACAGCCTTCAGGAATAAAGCCTGAGAGGAGAGGAGAATGGATATGAAACCATATTTAGTTATTTTGGAATTGTGCTTCTAACAAGTGAGGTTAAAAAAGGAAAACAGGAGAGAATAAATACCTCATAGGGCTGCTCCTCATGGTCTATGAGGTACTCCTCCATGTCAAACAGGCTTTTATAGTAGTTGAGACTCCTAGATAGCAGGGGATCCCCAGGGTTTCGCTGGAGATATGTGTGTGCTGCCGAAACTGCTCTCTCCAACTCATTCATCTAGATGCACATAACATAAGATACTTTAGCATCTGATTTTTTTGTTTTTGTTTTACAGGTTCTTATTTCTGGCTGTCAGCACCTGACTGCATGGACAAAATCTTTCAGACTCATTTCATTGGTATTAGTGGAATAAGAGGTCAGTAACACAGGTGAGATCCAGGTGAGATTTGTCCATTGGCTTTCTCAGATTTAAATATATCTTGTGACTGCATGCTTGCTATTAGAACAGTCAAGTCACATGTATTTATATAGAGCTTTATAGAAACACTTCTGTCTGTATAAACAATTTCTTTGAAATTGCCTTTTCAATCTATGAATCAAACAGTCAAATATCTGTGGGATGGTTCATGGCTGTCCTGCTGATGGCTGACAACAGAGACACAAATGATGCCAAATCCAGCTCAGACCAGAGCCAAGGCCCACAGACCACACCGTGAACATCTGCTAAACCCTCACCTTGTCACGGTGGTGATTGTATAAACACACATGAAGATGAAGGCAAATAGGTAATATTTAATAAATCCAACAGGTAATCCAATACAAACGGAGCAACATTCAACACATCCAAGATAGAAGACACCGAATACTGAACTGAAACAGAACCAAACATATATAAAGGTGAGAAAGATGATGATAATGAGTGAACAGCTGAACATAATTAATGTCCGTGAGAACAAATGAGTGACGAAGGCAGACGATGACAAAACAGGTCATCGTCCAAATAAACATGATTGTGACAGAATGCCCTCTCCCGGTAGGCAAGACCTCACACTGTAGAGAAGAGTAGACAAAGTGGCGAAGGGGTGGCACACAGGCAGAGGAGGCTATGGAGGTGCATAGACAACTGAGATGAGGAGGAACAACAAAATCCGGGGTGGTGATGAAGGTGGAGATGGCTAAGGGATGACTTTTTCCAAGATAGAAGACACCGAACACTGAACTGAAACAGAACCTGTTTCAGTTGCTGCGGCTGAGTTGGCTTGCGTCTGTAAGCTTCGTATATCTTTCTGTTTTGAATCATCATTTACTATCATTCCTTGTTGTTTATACTGCTACATATAGCATTCTCAACATCACACATTAACCTGACATTGCTAGCTTCAATCTAAATCGTTATTGCCACCACAACATAATACTAATTCGCTAGCCTGTAAGCGTGCCATCCGTGCGCTGAGCTCTTTATTTATTTTTCTCTCGCGCCTTTTGTGAGTTCATCAAACCTTAGGTGAGTAGGATCAGTCAACCAACACGGTGAGTCATGTCATCTTCTCCTCTTATTGTCACTTGCACTTCATGTAACATGTATAGCATAGCCTTCTCTGTCAGCACAGGATTTACATGTGATAAATGCAGGGAGATAGTCAGGCTGGCAGAGAAGATTTCAGAACTAGAGACACGCATCCAAACTTTAATCGAGGTTAATTGTAAGAGTGCAAGGGCTTTAGATACTGCTTTGGATGCGACTAGCTTAGTGAACTTTGTACATTGTTCGGTTCCAGCTGAAGTAGAGCCAGTGCAGCAGGGCAATTGGGTGACGGTGATGTGCTGTAGTCAACACCGGGACAAAACACCGCTCTTCCGTTCCGATTACCATAACAAACAGGTTCTCCCCTCTCAGTGAAACACCCATTGTGAATCCTGTTGAATGTGCCCCAGTTTCACGGAACGTGAAAATAGAGACACCAGCCACCATAGTCACATGTTTGTCGGGAGCCAGAGCACCTGACATCAAAGCAAATTTAAAAGTGCTGGCTAATGCTAATCGTAAATTTTGTACGATTATTATTCACGTCTGCATTAATGATGTTCGACTCCGCCTGACTATGATGTCAGGCACTGTAATTTGCTCTGCCCCACTTCCTGTTCGCAGGAGTGATGAAATACTTAGTAGATTGTCCTCACTCAATGGCTGGCTGTCTAAGTGGTGTCCGCAAAATAATATAGAATTCATATACAATTGGAAAAGTTTTTGGGGCAGACCTGACCTGCTGAAAAGAGATGGTATTCATCCCTCCTGGGATGGTGCTGCTCTTCTCTCTAGTAATATGGCACATAGTCTTAGAGCTCAAACATGAATTGGGGCGCAGGTCAGGAAGCAGACAGACTGCCAGCCATCTCACATCACCAAGGTCAGATAAATCCCATCACATAGAGCCTCTTTCACCTAGATATCATCACATAGAGACTGTGTCTGTTCCCCAAATTAGGAAATACAAAAAACTTCCAAACCCATCTAAGGGTAAAAATGTTATTGATGTTCAACAAATAAAAAAAACGATATAATACAAATGAGCAAATTATAAAACTTGGGTTGCTGAATATTCAATCCCTTACTCCAAAAGCACTTATTGTTAATGATATGATTACAGACTACAACCTAGATGTGCTCTGTTCTCTTACGAGAGTCCTCTCGTACTGCGTTTTGTAAAAACGCTACGGGAAAGGGTCTCTTTTCACGAAATACTGAAGCAAAAAATTATCCTTAATTTTCATACATGTAAAACGCGTTGCGGCAGTGCTAGCTATGGCGAGACGGCTCGCTCGCTCATTGGCTGCTCTGCAGCAACTGCATAAGCCTATCGAGCGAGGCCTGAGGTGACGTCAGGCCAATGAGGACGCTTCGCGCCCTCCTAGCCATTTCCCGCCGAGACGGGTGTGGCTAGCCTCTATAAAAGGAGCTCGAGAAGGCTGATTCACTTGATTTTCATCTCTTCAGCGAAGCTCACGCATCGCTGGATCACGAGGAAGCAAGCGTCGTTTGAGGCAAGCACATCAGCGGGACGAGCCACTCGAAGCTGCTGGCAACGCCGCCTTCTACAGCCGTACCTGCTGCGCTTTCCGGCGCTATATCCTTTAATACTCTGTTCTTGTTTTGTGTGTGTGTGTGTTCGCCGCCGCGACACTCACCCCTAAAAGAGCTGCGTCTTTTTCAAGATGCCTTCATGTGGCTCGTGCCGAGCCCCTCTCGCCCAGGGAGACCAACATATCATCTGCGTTTCCTGTTTGGGTGAGAGCCATGCAGCACTCGCGCTCGCTGACGGCGGCTGCCCTCACTGCGACCTTTTGCCGATGGTGACTCTGCGGACTCGCCTGGCATCCTTCTCAGAGTCTGCATTCCCCGCCGCACTGCCGCGCCGTAAGAAGCGCCGCTCGCAGCGGGCCCCGGAACCCGCTCCAGCCCGACCAAGCTCGCCGGTTCGCCCGCCTGCTTCACCGGCTTCTCCTGTTTCACTTCCTGATGCTCAGCGCCCGCAGTCTGCCGCCGCTTCATCAGAGGAAGTCGTTTCCGAGGCCGCGTCGGGAGAAAAGGATTCCTGCTCTCTGCCGGCTTCAGGCAGCGAGGATTGGGCGAGCTCTGAGGACCTCGCGCCTCCTGCCCGTAAGCCCACTACGAGAGCCAACATTGAAAAGGAGCTCATGCGAGTACTCGAGCTGGCCGCGGAGAGCCTCGGCCTCGAGTGGTCTGCACCGGAGCTCCCCTCTCGTACCCGGCTGGATGGTAGCTTCCTCCCTGGTGAGCGCACTTCTCCGGAATCTAAGCCCGCCCCCTTTCTTCCTGAGCTTCATGAAGAAGTGGCGAAGGCTTGGAACGCGCCCTACTCTGCGCGAACGCGCTCGTCTGTGTCGCCAGCATTTTCCTCTCTGGATAATGCGAAAGACCGAGGCTACCTTTCACTTCCGCCGGTGGAACAGGCGATAGCGACCCACCTTTGCCCGCCCTCTGCTGGACGGCGGACCAAACCGGTGTTGCCTTCCAAAGCCTGCCGCATGACGTCGATGCTGCTCGCGCGAATTTTCTCCGCCGCTGGGCAGGCTGCGTCAGCGCTACACACCATGGCAACGTTGCAGATATTCCAAGGTGATCTCCTCCGTAAGTTGGATGAGATGGGACCGGAGGCTATCTGCATCGCGGACCTAAGGAGCGCTTCAGATCTAACACTCCGCGCTACCAAGTCTGCTGCACAGGCCATGGGAAGATGTATGGCTTCCGCCACTGTTGCTGAAAGACATCTATGGCTTACGCTCACGGAGATGGCTGATTCCGAGCGCAACGCGTTTCTCGACGCCCCGCTGTCTTCCACTGGCCTTTTCGGTTCTTCTCTCTCCGAGTTCGTGGAGAGATTTACCGAGGCCCAGAAAGCGTCCCAAGCCTTCAAGCACTTCTTACCGAAGCGCTCCGGTTCTGCAGCGAGTCGCGAAAAACAGACTCCGCGGAGCTCTCAGCACCAGCCCCCGCCTTCCGCCACATCTTCACAGCAGCGACAGCAGCGACAGCAGCACAGCTCTAGGTCCCGCTCTCGCTCTACCGGCCGCCCCGCTCAGCGCGGGCCACGTCCGAGGATTGTGGTGAAGCCGGAAGCCCCAAAGAAGTCCTAGCACTCCTAGGAAAGCGCAGGTGTGCGAGTCCCGCTGCGGCCGGTCTCTCACCCAAGCGCACCGCTGTTTCAGTCCCAAGATTCGCGACTGTTCCAGCGTTTTCTGCAAGACGCAAGCCTGCACAGTTGCCCGCTCGCCTGCACACAAAAGCCGTTTTCACGGCTACCCAGATATATCCCGAAAAGAGTGTATTTTCTGGTGTCCCGGCCACGGCCGATGGTGCTATAAACGTAGTGTCGATGCCCACTCCTCAGTGCCCATCCCTACACACAAGCACAGCCCTACACTTAGGGCTCGCGCACATAAAATCGACTCAGGTCGATTGCGCTTCCAATATAGTGAAAGTGCCCACTTCCCAGTGCCCACATACACTATGTCTCACAGACCACAGGCTCTCTGTAAAAACGAGACCTGTGCGCGCGCCCTCTGCTCAGGCAGGCAGCGCGTCCAAAGCAGTGAATGTGCCCGTTCCCCGTCCACATTTACTCGCAGACACGAGTCCCGCGGGGCTCGCTCAGCCCTCCCTCACTCAGTTAAGCACTGTAGTAAGGTTGAGGACGAGCGCTCTGCCCGCTGTATTAAGCGCGCCCCTCGCCTCGAATGCCACAGGCATAACGCCTATGTTATCGCACCTCAAAGCACCTCTGTCGCACGGCGAACAGAGCGCGCTTCGCATCCAACCCTTAGCCAGCCATGCAGAAGCATGGGCAGCGCTTCCAGGGGTTTCGGACTGGGTGCTAGGCATTATAAAGAGAGGCTTCTCGCTACAGTTTTTTCGACGCCCTCCCCGCTTCACAGCGCGCGTCGAGACTACGGTGAATTCAGAAGTAGCACACCTACTTCGCGCCGAAATATCAAAACTGATATGCAAAGGGGCGATAGAGCATGTACCCCTAGCTCAAAGCGAAGGGGGACTATACAGCAGATACTTTCTAGTCCCCAAAAAGGACGGTGGTATCAGACCCATACTGGATCTAAGACGGCTGAACAGAGCATTAGTGAAACGCAGTTTCAAAATGCTCACGACCAGGAAAATCCTCGCGCAGGTTCGCCGAGGAGACTGGTTCATGTCAATAGATCTGAAGGACGCGTATTTTCAAATACAGATAGCGTCACATCACAGGCGATACTTGAGATTCGCCTTCGAGGGTCAGACATACCAGTATACAGTCCTTCCGTTCGGCTTGTCCCTGGCACCTCGTACATTTACGAAATGCATGGACGCGGCGCTCGCTCCTCTCAGACTCAGAGGCATGCGAGTGCTGAACTATTTGGACGACTGGCTGATCCTAGCTCAATCACGTTCACAGCTCGTGGAGCACAGAACCATTTTACTCGATCACCTCGAGAATCTTGGTATCACGGTCAATTGGACGAAGATTTCACTGAACCCCGGTCAAACGATTTTGTTTCTGGGTACCATTCTGGACTCACAGTCTATGACAGCGCGGCTGTCGCCACAGCGCGTGCTGCACACTCAGCGCGTGGCGAGATCTTTCCGCTGCGGCGCGTCTACCCCGCTCAAGACGTTTCAAAGGATGCTAGGTCTCATGGCCTCAGCATCACCGGTTCTCCAGCTGGGCTTGCTCCGCATGCGCCCTCTGCAGTTCTGGTTAAAAGCGCGAGTACCGCGCGGAGCGTGGGTGTCCGGCCGGTTGCGTCTCATGGTCAATCAGAGCTGTATCACAGCCCTGACACCTTGGTTCGCGGACGACTGGTACCGATCAGGTGTAAGCCTGGGGACTTCCTCGGGAGTGAGGATGGTGTCGACCGACGCATCCACCTCGGGATGGGGAGCGCTGCTCGAGGGCAGACCGCTCTTCGGCCTATGGTCGAAACGAGAAAAGATCCAACACATCAACTGCCTGGAAATGCTGGCAGTGCACAATGCGCTAACGCGCTTTTATCCCCAAATCAAGGACCAACACGTCGTAGTCCGTTCGGACAACACGGCCGTGGTGTCCTATATAAATCGCCAGGGCGGTCTGAAATCCACATCCCTGTACAGGCTGGCGAAACACCTCCTAATATGGGCTCAGCACAATTTGCGCTCGCTGAGAGCAGTGCATGTGCCTGGGCTCCTGGGGCAGTCTCTAGGAAGGAACGATTTAGTCATCCGCTTCCTCAGGGGAGCTAGGAGGCTGAATCCTCCCAGACCTCCTTCAGTCCCTATGTGGGACCTTTCTACGGTTTTGGCGGCCATGAAAGGTGCCCCTTTCGAGCCTATCCAATCTATTAGCCTCAAACATCTGTCTTTCAAAACAGTGTTCTTGATGGCTCTCGCTTCAGTGAAGCGCATAGGCGACCTGCACGCGCTCTCTGTGAGCCCAGCGTGCTTAGAGTTTGGACCTAACGACTCTAAAGTCATACTCAAACCTAAGCATGGCTACGTGCCAAAATCCCTCAACACACCATTTCGGGCTCAGGTTATCTCCCTGTCTGCCCTGCCGGGATCAAGTGAGGAAGGGGACTCAAGTTTTCTTTGCCCCATTAGGGCTTTAAGAGCTTACGTGTCCCGCTCTGCTGTCTTCAGACAGACTGAGCAGCTCTTTGTCTCGTTCAGTGGACGTTACAAGGGAATGGCTGTTTCGAAACAGAGCTTATCCAGATGGATAGTTGACGCCATAGCGCTGGCCTATACTGCCAAGGGCCTCCAGTGCCCTTTGGGGGTTAGAGCGCACTCCACGAGGAGTGTTGCCTCCTCGTGGGCTTGGTCCAGCGGGATTTCCTTACAGGATATATATACGGCGGCGGGCTGGGCCTCGCCGTCTACATTTATTAGGTTTTACAACCTAGAGGTTCCCGCCTTGCAGGCTAAGCTACTATCGGTGTAGCCGATTCAGCTGTCTAACTAGAACACTGAAATCGCATGCGCAACGCGCTGCCGACTGTCTTATGGGCAGAACTGTGTAAGACCCACATTTCCCACATTTAGCTCAGGTTTCCCCACCCTGTCTATGTGATGTCATATTCGCGTCTGCTGACGCAACCTTATAAGGACAGAGGAATCCCCTCTTGTCTCTAGACTCTCTACGTGAGGTCATGTTTTACGTCCGCGGACGTCACATTATAGGGAATTATGTTTCCCAGGCTCTTTGTGAGTCTATCTGGTGATTATGCACTGTACACCTGGTTTGCTTCCAGTGATCGGTGTCTTTATCCCAGCACGCACAGCGTTTTACATGGGGTTCCCGTAGCGTTTTTACAAAACGCAGTACGAGAGGACTCTCGTAAGAGAACGTACTCGGTTACTAACGTAACCTCGGTTCTCTCTAGAAGAGGGAACGAGTACTGCGTTCTCTGCCGTGCGTACGGTTCACTCTGGTTCGCTTCGGCGATGAAAATCAAGTGAATCAGCCTTCTCGAGCTCCTTTTATAGAGGCTAGCCACACCCGTCTCGGCGGGAAATGGCTAGGAGGGCGCGAAGCGTCCTCATTGGCCTGACGTCACCTCAGGCCTCGCTCGATAGGCTTATGCAGTTGCTGCAGAGCAGCCAATGAGCGAGCGAGCCGTCTCGCCATAGCTAGCACTGCCGCAACGCGTTTTACATGTATGAAAATTAAGGATAATTTTTTGCTTCAGTATTTCGTGAAAAGAGACCCTTTCCCGTAGCGTTTTTACAAAACGCAGTACTCGTTCCCTCTTCTAGAGAGAACCGAGGTTACGTTAGTAACCGAGTACGTT
Source organism: Leuciscus leuciscus (assembly GCF_965113295.1). Taxonomy (NCBI): domain Eukaryota; kingdom Metazoa; phylum Chordata; class Actinopteri; order Cypriniformes; family Leuciscidae; genus Leuciscus; species Leuciscus leuciscus. Next base: position 25,154,692 of record NC_138736.1, on the reverse strand, counting down.
TTACAGAAACCTGGCTAAAACCAAACGAATACATTACTTTAAATGAGTTAACCCCACAAGATTACGGTTATGAATATGAGCCTAGTCTGAAAGGCAAAAGGGGAGGTGTTTCTGAACTTTATAGTAATATTTTCAAAATTACTAAGAAGTCTAGTTTCAAATATAATTCTTTTGAAGTGTTGGTGCTTAATGTAACAATATATAGTGTAAATGATAAATCACGTTTGAGATTTGTGCTGGCTACTGTATACAGGACACCAGGGCACCATACAGACTTTATCAAAGAATTTGCTGATTTTCTATCAGAGTTAGTACTGGCTGCAGATAAAGTCCTAATTGTTGGTGATTTTAAAATACATATAGATAACGAAAAAGATGCATTGGGATTGGCATTTAAAGACATTCTTAACTCTATTGGAGTTAGACAACGTGTCAGGACCTACTCATTGTCGTAATCATACTCTAGATCTAATATTATCACACGGAATCAATGTTGATGCTGTTGAAAATCTGCAGCAGAGCGATGACATCTCAGATCATTATCTAGTCTTGAGTAAACTTAATTTAGCCAAGGCTGCAAAGCCGACTCTGTTTTACAAATATGTTAGACCTATCACTTCTGCCACTAAAGATTGCTTTATTAATAATCTTCCTGATCAGTTTCATCATCTCAGCATCCCAGATAGCTTAGAAGAACTCGATATTGCGACAGAAACTTTTAACTCCCTCTTTTCCAGCACTTTAGACACAGTTGCTCCGTTGCGCTTAAAGAAGATTAAAGAAAATAGTCCAATGCCGTGGTACAATGAGCACACTCAGGCCCTTAAGACAGCAGCAAGAAAAATGGAGCGCAACTGGAAGAAAACAAAACTAGAGGTATTTCGCATTTCATGGAAGGAGAGCTCGATTGCATACAGAGAGGCCTTAAAAGCAGCTAGATCTGCTTATTTTTCAACCCTATTAGAAGAAAATAAACAAAACCCTAGGTATTTATTTGAAATAGTGGCTAAACTAACGGAAAATAAAGCTTCAAGCCCAGAAGTTTCCAAGCAGCACAGCAGTAATGACTTTATGAACTTCTTCACTTATAAGATTGATAATATCAGGGAGAAAATTATAACTATGCAACCATCTACTACAGTATCGCATCAGGGAGTGCATTGTAGTCTCCTTAAGGAAAAATTCGATTTATTCATTGCTATAGAAGAGGAAGAACGTTAAAATCATCTAAATCGACAACATGAATGTTAGACCCTATACAGACTAAGCTACTGAAAGAGCTGCTTCCAGAGGTCATAGATCCTCTTCTTAATATCATTAAAGGGATACTTCAGGATTTAGCATTAAAGGGGTCATGAACTGGATTGTTTTATTATTTTATAATGTTGCCTGGGGTGCCCTTATAATGTTAGTATGATTTTTACATCAAAAATTGTCATAATTTATAAATAAAAGCCATTTTTCCAAGCCTGCTTTCAGCCTCAGATTTGAACGCTCTGTTTTAAGGGGTGTGTCTGCTGTGAGACTGCAGTACAAAACGCCCACTGCTGTGATTGGCTGACATGCTTGCATATGAAATAGCTAGTAATACATGAACTCTCTCGAAAACTTTTACTACGTTTTTACTATTACAGCTATCGAGATTAACAAATCGTGAAAAGTATCGTTTAAAGCATTATATTTAAATCTATTCCATCACATGAAAGGTTGCAGCATGATGAGCACTGACTGAGCAGATGACAGACAGTTGATCGCGTGAATAAAGATCTTATCATTGCAACGCAATTTTTGCACTCTCACAAATGCGAGTAGGGTATAAACGGAGGTCGGAGCCAGCTGCAAATGGGTGGGTTAGCAGCAAGTGGGTGGAGCTTTAGCTGCAAGTGGGCTGTACAAGCTTCCAGAGGATTTTGATTGGTTTGATTGGTTTATTTATATATCACCTGTGTTGTAGTAGCTATTGGTTTATGCTCCACAGTTGGTGGCGGTAATGTGTAAGTTTTGTTGCGATCCATCAGAAAACAAAGAAGAAAACCGCTTTCACATGTCAGCGTGCCGTTGAGATGAAGGGGTAAGCTTGTTGTACAGTTTTTAGTTTTGTAAAAAAGCATTATAAGTTCTGAAAAAGACCATTTCATAATGGCGTTTGTACACTATTTTTAGTCTTGATGTATTAAAAAAGAATAAGGGTAAAGTGTATCCAAATAAATTTCTGTAGTTTTTTTAGTAGCACACAAATTACAACATCTGTAACGTGCATGACAAGATCTTTTCTGCATTCCATTTCTACAATTTGCCCTCCAGATTATGGATTCTGAAGACCATAATAAGGTATTGTGGCAGTGTAATTTTTGTACGTTTTAGGACTGCATTGATTTTCAAATTGTAAATGTCTTAAACGTTTTGTAAATGGATGTGATATTAGAATACAACTCCTAACTTAATTGTACAATGCATGCAATTCTTTTAAAACTTGTTTTCATTGTAGTTATGCTTTTTATGCGTAATCCACAGTGTAATGTAATGTACTTAAAACATTTGTTTTAATATCATAATTATTTTATAAAATGTATTACTCATAACAATCAGTGAAATAAATGTGGAACTCATGTTATTGTGTTTTAGGTTCACTTATCAGTGAAAGATGTGCACGAGCTGTTGTAGCTGGTATTGTCAGCTTTTTATATTTTGCTGATATTTTTTTTGTCAAATTAAAAATGAATGGATAATTTTATCACTTTTTTTTTTATTCTAATCCTCTTTCAAAAGAAGAAGAATGATCTGTGCTCCCTGAAACCTATGGGAAGAAAAAAACTGAACTTGCATATGAAAGTAATAACTTTGATATGAAACAAAATACATATACTATGCTGGGTTTCAAATTATGTAACTATAATATTTGTTCGGATCTTTTTTAATTTTCAGCCATCCGAATAGGCTAGTAACAGGCAGCACACATGGCACGACTCGTGTTTGTCATTTCTTGTATTTTTTGTTTTATTTATACAACTGACCACAGGTCATAAACCTGAAATAAGAAATAAACCAGTGTTACAAATATATCCATTGAATATATAATGCAAAATAAACAAACATGAAGTAGTTACAATAAAATAACTAGATATATTTCTGCTGTAAATAAGAATACACTATCATATAATCTCCTATACAGTCTTACACAGCTGCGTCAGAACACCGCAAAAACTACATTTCCCATCATGCATAGCAGTGCTCCTGCGCAGAGTATAGCTATCACACGGAATAAATGTTGATGCCGTTGAAATTCTGCAGCAGAGCGATGACATCTCAGATCATTATCTAGTCTCGTGTAAATTACATTTAGCCAAGGCTTCAAAGCCGACTCCGTGTTTCAAATATGTGAGACCTATCACTTCTGCTACTAAAGATTGCTTTATTAATAATCTTCCTGATCAGTTTCATCATCTCAGCATCCCGGATAGCTTAGAAGAACTTGATATTGCAACAGAAACTTTTAACTCTCTCTTTTCCAGCACTTTAGACACAGTTGCTCCGTTGCGCTTAAAGAAGATTAAAGAAAATAGTCCAACGCCGTGGTACAACGAGCACACTCGGGCCCTTAAGAGAGCAGCCAGAAAAATGGAGCGCAACTGGAAGAAAACGAAACTAGAGGTATTTCGCATTTCATGGAAAGAGAGCTCGATTACTTACAGAGAGGCTTTAAAAGCTGCTAGATCTGCTTATTTTTCAACCCTATTAGAAGAAAATAAACATAATCCTAGGTATTTATTTGAAACGGTGGCTAAACTAACGAAAAATAAATCTTCAAGCCCAGAAGTTTCCAAGCAACACAGCAGTAATGACTTTATGAACTTCTTCACTTATAAGACTGATAATATCAGGGACAAAATTATAACTATGCAACCGTCTACTACAGTATCGCATCAGGCAGTGCATTGTAGCCTCCCTGAGGAAAAATTTGATTCGTTCGTTGCTATAGGAGAGGAAGAATTTACTAAACTCATTAAATCATCTAAATCGACAACATGTATGTTAGACCCTATACCGACTAAGCTACTGAAAGAGATGCTTCCAGAGGTCATAGATCCTCTTCTTAATATCATTAATTCATCTTTGTCTCTAGGATACGTACCAAAAAACTTTAAGCTGGCTATGATTAAACCGCTTGTTAAAAAAACGCAACTTGATCCTACAGAATTAGTCAATTACAGGCCGATCTCTAATCTACCTTTTCTGTCAAAGATATTAGAAAAGGCAGTATCCTCACAACTGTGTTCCTTTCTTGAAAGAAATGATATCTGCGAGGATTTCCAGTCAGGATTTAGACCTTACCATAGTACCGAGACTGCTCTCGTTAGAGTCACAAATGATTTGCTCTTATCATCCGATCGTGGTTGTATCTCGCTATTAGTGTTACTCGATCTTAGTGCTGCATTTGACACCATTGACCACAACGTTCTTTTAAATAGATTAGAACATTATGTTGGCATTACGGGAAATGCACTAGCATGGTTTAAATCATACTTATCTGACCGTTATCAGTTTGTAGCAGTAAATGATGAGATGTCTCATCGATCACAAGTTCAGTATGGCGTACCACAAGGCTCAGTACTAGGACCGCTGCTGTTCACTCTGTACATGCTACCCTTAGGAGATATCATTAGGAAACATGGAATTAGTTTTCACTGTTATGCTGATGATACTCAGCTGTATATTTCTTCAAAACCTAACGAAACTAATCAATTCACAAAATTAACGGAATGCATAGCAGATATAAAAAATTGGATGACTCGTAATTTCCTACTTCTAAATTCTGAAAAAACAGAGTTTCTAATTATTGGACAAAAAACGTCCTCACGTAATAACCTAGAATACTGTCTAACACTCGATGGCTGCTCTGTTAAGTCTTCGTCGTCGGTTAGGAACCTGGGTGTGCTCTTTGATACCAATCTTTCATTTGAAAGTCACGTGTCTAGTATCTGTAAAACTGCATTTTTCCATCTTAAAAATATATCTAAATTACGCTATATGCTCTCATTGACAAATGCGGAACAATTAGTTCATGCGTTCATGACCTCAAGGCTAGATTATTGTAATGCTCTACTGGGTGGTTGCCCTGCACGTTTAATAAACAAACTACAGCTGGTTCAAAACGCAGCAGCTCGAGTTCTTACCAGAACCAGGAAGTATGACCATATTAGCCCAGTTCTGTCAAAACTGCATTGGCTCCCTATTAAACATCGCATAAATTTTAAAATATTGCTGATTACTTACAAAGCACTAAATGGTTTAGCTCCGCAGTACTTGAGCGAGCTCTTAACGCATTATAGTCCTTCACGTCTATTGCGATCTCAAAATTCCGGCCAGTTGATAATACCTAGAATATCAAAATCGACTGCTGGCGGTAGATCCTTTTCCTATTTAGCACCAAAACTCTGGAACAGTCTTCCTACCATTGTCAGGGAAGCAGACACACTCTGTCAGTTCAAAGCCAGATTAAAGACACATCTCTTTGACCTAGCATTCACATAATACATTATAGACTTCTATAATTTAATGTTAGGCTGCATAGATTAGGTCAGCCGGAACCGGGAACACTTCCCATAAATCCTGATGTACTCGTTACATCATGAGAAGAATGGCATCTACGCTAATTTTAGTGTCTGTGTTTATCCCGAGGTTTTCCTGCAGCCTGCCGGATCCGGGCCGTATCCAGATCTGACGATGGACCTTCGCCTGGACCCGATGACAACGCAGTGCTGAAGTTTCAACTAGTCTGTCCCTATGGAGGATCCCTCTACCACTCTACAGATAAGGCGTTGTCGGGAAAATTCGTTTCGCGTTCCTACCCCTAAGCGACAAAATAAAATAAAATTCTTTATCAAAATTTATAAGGAAAGACAAGTACTTTTACTTTGGCTTTTAGGCTTGGCTTGTAGGGAAAATCCAAACCTGCGTAATTTCAAATGCACATAACTATAGAACCCATTCTAAATGCGCATGTGAACGCCATCAGCGTTTCTCACAGGTTCGCGTTTAAAGTCTGTGTAGAGGGAATGGTGTCGTCTTAGCGGCCCCTAATTTAAAAACAAATGATCGTTGCGACGGAAGCAAATCAATCAAAACTAACTTTAGATGGAAAATAACTTAACTCTGCTATAAAGCCAAAACAATCTCTGTTACCTTAAATTATACGCTTATCTCTGTGAAGCTGCTTTGAAACAATCTACGTTGTTAAAAGCGCTATATAAATGAAGATGACTTGACTTGACTTGACACGAGTCAGCAGGCAAAATGCATTAATCATTATAACACTTCATTGAACAACACTTCAACAATCAGGAACAATACTTCAACAATCATGTTTTACTAAATGAATGCAACTCAACCTCACAAAATGCTACCACACAACCGTCTGCTACATTAGTTTACTTGGTAATTTGTTAATTATCCAGCGTTCGAACACATTGCAAACCGAGAGAACCGAACAGCACACGCGCTAACTTAACTACAAATTAAGTCTCTCAGCGCGGACTGAGCTCATCCAATGTCGACCACTACACAAGTACAAAACTTTAAACACTCCTAAATTAAAGCACAGCAGACCGTAGCCCATGGCAAACACTTCAAAAGGTTTTAAATTCGCTACATACCAACGGGCTGTGTGCTCCTGATGATGGGTTGTGAATAAACAATAGACGCTACTCTACATTTTTTATGAAGCTTTCGGCGCAACTGCGCATGCTCATACCCAAATGACCAGCACGCTACAAAATAATCATTATGAAATATAATTTGCTTAAACAAATCTTACTGTTCCTAATATTTTAAGCAGACTTTTTTATAACCATGAATTTTACAAATATATTTTTCTAGTGACCCAAAGAACCGAACACCTCCCACTTGGCCGACTGATACAAATTCAAGGAGGCCACTACAAAGTAACTTGAGTCCTTCAGTAGAAACAACAACTTAGAGTCAAGTTTTGTAGCATATACAGAATTAACAAAATACTTTTCAATGTTATCATTTGCTCAAAAGGACTCACTAAGGAGGTAGGCCCCACCACCTTGCCTCCTACTGAGTGTAGGTTTGCCCTTGAACCACCCAGCCGCCTCCCAGGGTTACCCACTAACTAAAAAAAACATCTCTTGGGTACCCAATGGTAAGGACTTTATACTTTGTGCTGGTCTTCAACAGGAATCAACACGACCAGTCTCCGCACATCCCTGCGAAGGACGATAGTAGAAGGTAGGGTAGAATCTTTTGCCTGGGTCCTGGCAACAAGGGAGGCAGGAAGGCCTATACAGGTCGCCACGTCGGCATCTCGGACCACTCCAGACTTGTCCGGATAGGTGACGACGATTCGACCAAGCCGAAACTGTCCTCTCAGGGCATTCTGGTCTGCGATCCAAACCAGATCTCCAACCTGGACACTTCTTTCCACTCTGTGCCATTTATGCCGGATAAACAAGTTCGGTCCCGCTAGTTCACTCCACTTTGACCAGAATTTGTCAACTCCTGCTTGAACAGCCCTCAGCCTACGCCAAGAGTGGGTTTCCAAGTCGATATTGTGCATATCTCCTCTTTGTCCGGTGCGTCCCAGGATGAGGGAGTTAGGAGTCAAGTACTCTACTGCATCCTCTTGCTCTTGCGCCTTGGCGTCGATGGGTCGTTCGTTAGGTAGGTTGGCTGCTGAGTAGAGAAGAGTTTGGAACTCCCCCCAAGTATAGCTGCCAGTTGTTCCACCGAGGCTATTGAGAGCTCTTTTAATAAGTTTGACAGCTGCCTCGGCCGCTCCATTTCTATGGGGCGAGTCCGCAGGATGGAAATCCCACTGCCATTCAGTTCCATTTTTTGCTGCTATGTTCTCGACAGCCACCTCCTGTAAGCATGCTAAGTGCTTGTGTAGATCTCTCAGAGCAGACTTGGCACCCATGAAATTTGTGCCTCTGTCGGACCATAACTTCCGAGGGTGCCCCCTCAGGGCAGTGAATCTGGAGTAGGCTTGAAGAAAGCTCTCGGCAGACAAGTCGTCAACGAGGTCCGCGTGGATGGCTCTGGAAGCCATGCAACAATATACAACTCCCCAAACCTTTTTCTTGGTCCGTTTCTTTACTGCATCTCTGACCTCAAAGGGACCAAAGAGGTCTAATGTGGTATACTCAAAAGGGTTTGCTCTGCTAGTACGCTCATGAGGAAGGTCGCTCATTACTTGTTGGCATAGCTTTGCTCTTTGCTTCTTGCAAGTAACACACTCGTTAATAATCTTCTTGACTATTCTTCGGCCTTCTATGACCCAAGCCTTTCTTCTCGTACGTAGCAGTGTAGCAGCAACACCTTCATGATTGGCCTTGTGAGCTTCTCTAGCCAGCAAAGTCCCCAACCATGACTGGAAAGGAATCAACGGTACCACCCTACCGTCTTCACTTCAAGATTGTACTCTACCGCCACAAAGCAAGAGTCCTGTGTTTTCATCTTTGGTCACAACTAGGCGGTTCAAGGCTGTAGTCTTAAAGTTCAAGCCGTCCTGGGCAGCAAGGGCTAAGTCTTGAAAAGCAACGGTTCTCTCTTCTACAGACAGCTTAGAACTCTTTGCCTCCCACTTTGCTGAATTCAAGGCTCGGTACTTCACACTTAGCCAGGATTCTGCAGCTCGTCGAACCCAAGCGACAGTTCCACATAGTTTTGACAAGCTACTGAACCTTTTGGGCTCCACCAGGTGCACAAGAGCCACGCCCCAAAGTTTCCTTCTCTGCCTTTCTACTGTTTGAGTTGGACCTTGGTCTTTTGGCAGTGGTTGTAGTATATTAATTCCCACGTTAGCGCCATTATCAGTGCTGCAGGGTCTTGCAATCTTTTGCGATTGAGCTCTAGTGGTTACAGCTGAGAATGCTTTTCTTTGTAACTTTTTTACCTTATCAGCAACTTTGGTCACATTTTCGCTGGCCATCTTCACAGGCCATTCAGCCTCAGGTCTTTTTAGGAATTCAGGGCCTTGTTGCCATTCTGATTCTTCATCGAGCTCTTCAGGAGTTGCTCCCCTAGTGACGATGTCAGAAATGTTGAGGTTGCCGTCAACCCACCTCCAGTCATCAACTGGCCCAGCCATCTGTATTTCACCGATTCGGTTGGAGAAGAATGTTTGGTAGCCATAACTATCCTTCTGGATCGCCCCTAGGATAGTTAGGCTATCTACAAAGTGGACCCAGCATTCGACCTCAAGGCGGCAGTGCTTCTCAAAGTACTTTTTCAACCGGGTTGCGAAGACAGCGCCGCATAACTCTGCCTTGATCACGTCCCCTTTCTGGTTGAGAGGAGTAAGTTTGGCTTTCGATTCAACAAACCTCACAACAACTCCTCCTTGCGTTTCCCAGCGGAGATAAAGCACGGCACCGTAGGAAGCCTCACTCCCATCCGAAAACGTGACACCCATAGGGCGGCCCATGGCTCCAAAAGGTGTGAGACTTCTTTCAAATTTTATCTTACCAAGTCTCACGTACTCTTCAAAGAGTCTAATAGCAGCCTCCCGGATTTTTGGCGACAGTGGGTCATCCCAAGTATCTTTAGTTGGATTGCCTATCCTTGCCTCTTGGTAGGATTCCCTTACGAGCATTACTCCTTTCTGCTTTGCTGGAGTGCCAAGTCCGACAGGGTCGTAGAACCCAGCGACCTGACTTAGAAGTACTCGGCGAGTTAAGGGGTTTGGAGTTCCACTTCTTACTTCATCTTCCTTCAAATCTATTCCCGTCCTCATCTTGCCTCGCTTCTTTGAGAAATTGATGGACGTCAACACCCGAAGTTTATCGGTCTCTGGTTCGTAGCCGACACCCAGCGCTTTACTTTCTTCGTCTCGCATCTGATTAGGCAACACCAGAGTCTTAGGCGCAGACAAAGTTGTCTCACTGTTACTGGAGATAGCTGCAGTTTCTAACCTCCCACTTTGGCCTGTCAAAACCCACGGTTTTAGGGAGAAGCTTCCAGCCTCCAAGATCTTTTCAACTCCGTTGGTGATCTTTTCCAGTGTTTTGATGTCATTATGGGATGTTAATATGTCATCGACATAGCTGTCTTCTACCAGAACACGGCGTTCTTCAACCATGGCTGCAAACTGTGGAAGATTAGCAGTCTCCCTCATCGCGACCTGGGCAATGCAGCCAGCAGGTTTATCCCCGATGTTAACTCTGATGACAGCGAAGGTTTGAATCTCATCCTCTGGATTGTCTCTCCAGAGGAATCGATGGAGATGAACTTCTTTGTCTTTAAGCCAGACAGAATTATACATTTTCTTCACGTCGCCTAAGGCGGCGTACAATCCAGTCCTGAATCTTAGAAGGACTCCTCTGATCTGATTGAGGACGTCTGGGCCTTTGTACAAAAGGTCATTCAAACTCACCCCGCGGAACTCTTGGCTGCTGTTCCATACAATTCTTACAGGGGTAGAGGATGAGTGTGGATTTGGTGCAACTAAATGGCTGATGTACCACTTCGGTCCCTTCCAGCTATCGAGTTCTTCTTGAGTGAGTTTGATGGCAGCTCCCCTTGAGATCATCTCGTGGATTTGCTCCCTGTACGCAGCCTTCCACTCCGGCTCCCTCTCGAGGCGTTTCTCAGTGTTGAGGAAAGTCGCCTCCACTGCATGTCGGTTGTCTGGCAGTGTCGCAGGGTCTCCTTTCCACGGATAAGTTGCGTCCCAGTGAGGAGACTTGCTGTGCTTGTCTGCTTGCACATAGGTGAGGCATTCTTTGATCTTTTCTATTTCTTTTTCCTCTCCCAGTGTCATTTCTTTACCACCAGGGGGGCATCTACCGCATTTGCAGCCACCACATTGAGGGTCGCAGGCAGCGCCGACGCTGTCCCACTTGAACCAATCGAAAATTTCTTTGTTGGTGACCACAGTACTCCTGAGGATTGTTTCTCCATTAACCACTTTAGCTTTGGCAAGTTCAGTTGGGTCAACAAGGACTTCTTTATAAGCCTTCGAAGCTGATCTCATTGAACGTGCAAAATGAGTTTCGGACCTGTGCACCGCTAAGTCTACTTTCTCGAAGAGGTCAGGATGAGCTCCACCGACCGTTATTCCCAGAGGACCGTCCCAGAGAACGAGGTCTCCTTCCACTTTGATTGGCTGTGGGACCAGGCGACCTTCCCTATGACTTATTAGTAGGTCGATCTTCTCTGGACGGACCAAGTCGTGAGCGGCGATGTTAGGAAAGAATTTCAGTAGTTGCTGTGGCGTGACTGCTTGGTTCACTTTTGCAATGTTCTCCAGGCCGTAACATAGGAGCTTATGCTCCGCCACTGTACCCTTCTGTGTTTTTACTCTTAGTCTCAGAGTATACCTTTTGGTAGCAACTATCTTCTCCATTCCTCCAACTCCTTGCACAATCAGCTTGATGTTTTCGCCTTTCAGCTTAAGACGATCAGCAGCTTCATTTGAGATATAATTGGTATCTGAAGCAAGATCGATTAGTGTACCGATTAGCTGGCCCGAGTTAGTCGTCACGGAGAGTAGCATCATTACTACGGGGTACTCTATTGGCTCACTGTCTAAACTAGTGCACACTGTTGTTGAAATCTTATTTGAGAAAGCTTCTTTGACCTCTGCTTTCAGCTCTGGAGAGAGTTTGGCAAGAACTTCCTCTTGCTTGTCTGTCAATCCAAGTCTCTTCTTCTCTACTCTCACTTTGCATCGCTCTTCATTCTTTCTATCGTTCCTTTTCGTCTGTGGCAACGGGCAGAGTAAGTAGTTGTGGTCTGAGGACCCTCCTTTCTGACAGTCTTCTTTGGAACATAGAAACCTTTCAGTGCAGCAGCCATCCTCATTATGGATGCGCAAACATTTGAGGCATACTCCTGACTTCTTTAACTGAGCTTTCTTGCTTGATAGGTTGAGCTTTTTGAAGGCTTTGCAAGCAAACAATCTACCTGCATGCCCTTCGTCCCCACAGGTTATGCATGAACTAGGTTTAGAGCCCTTTTGGATAGATGTAGCCTTGGTAAATGCTTTCTTTTCTCTACTCTTTTCCTGTGACCTCTCAGTATAGTCTTTTGAGCTAGGCTGCAGTTGATCTAACTCTTCAAGAATGTCCTCCTGTTTTTTCAGGTACCCCATTAGACAATCAAAGTGATTTCTGGGTGAAAAGCCGCTCGCAGGGTCGTTCTTATGAGTTAGCCACTTTTCTTTCAGGGATTCTGGTAACTTACTCTCAATCGACTGTGCTACTAACCGATTTTTCACAGCATCTTCTTCCCCCAGGACTTGGAGGTCACGAAGAGCTCTTTCCACAGCTTGAATTAGTTCGATCGTCTTTCTAGGGTTGTTTCCCCTTACAGGCGGTAGGCCATGTACTTCTTTCGAGATAAGTAGCACTATTTTGGGCTTGTTTCCATATTTGTTGTCCAGTAACATGAACACGTCAGTGGCAGATCCACAGCTGGACAAGACGAGGTCCCTTTTGACTTTGTCGTCTAAACTTCCTATAAGATAGAACTTTCTTATATTTTCCAAACCATGAGGGTTCCCCAGCTGCTGAAGGTCCTCCCATTCAGCTTTCCCACGGTAGTAATCTCTCATGTTACCAGAGAATGTAGGCAGACGTGCACGTTCCAGCATGATTTGGGGCTTGAAATGGAATGGCCCTGGGTACATGTTGGGAGCACCTTGGACTTGCAATTGCGTGCTTGAAGCATTTGGAAGTCTACCATGACTGAGATAGGTGGGAGCGCTAGGTGGGTTATGCCGAACTTCACCTATAGGGATGTAACTGTCTATGGGACAGGACAGTTTACGGTTAGGAGAAGAACTAATAGACGCGGCTTGCTCACCGGTCTGGCTGTCCTCGTCTTCGTCTTTCTTCCCAGTAACCTTCTGCTCCTCTTCGTCATCAGACCACGCTCTGCGCCGCCATACCCACTTATCCCACAGTCTCTCTTGTCGCTTTCTCATCATCCTGCTACGGTCTCTAGATTCCGTTAGCACGGCATGAGGAATCATTTCTGTCCACTCAGTTACTAAACTGTTGACTTCACAGACATCTCGTTCTAACTGTCTATTCATCAGTTCACACTCCTTCCTAGACAGCTGCAGATGGTCGGTTGCTTCGGCCTGATCCAGAGCTGAGTTAACCTCTTTTAAAAGGGTGGAGATTTGCTCCTCAGCAAATCTGGTCCAGAAGCTGTTTTGGATGAGGTGTTTAACTGCATCAAACTTGCGATCGCATTCCAATGTTTTCTCGTCAACCTGATCTGCCTTTTTTGTGGCCTCTTCGTCTTCTAATTCTCGTAGGGCCATAGCATACTCAAATCCTGCATCTTCCACTCTGGTATGATCTCCTTTGAACTCTCGCCACTCAGCCTTTAGATCCCTTTCTTCTAGCGCATTGGCCCTGGAGATGAGATGATTGGCTCTTTTAGTGAATGCAGTCTGGGCTGCTGAACGCTTCTGCCGTAACCTCTCTGTTTTCTCCTTTTCTGCCATCTTGTTAATTTGCTTTCTTCTTAGGTTTGCAGACCAGCAAGTGAATAGGCAGTATAGATGGGCTTTTAACTTAACTAGATAAGGTAACCAGTCACTGATTTATCTTCTGGTCTTCAGGCTTTGTCTTGGCTTCAGAATAGGGCCACAACGATTGAATGGCAGGCCTATGTGGTTTATGACTGTTCGGATCTTTTTTAATTTTCAGCCATCCGAATAGGCTAGTAACAGGCAGCACACATGGCACGACTCGTGTTTGTCATTTCTTGTATTTTTTGTTTTATTTATACAACTGACCACAGGTCATAAACCTGAAATAAGAAATAAACCAGTGTTACAAATATATCCATTGAATATATAATGCAAAATAAACAAACATGAAGTAGTTACAATAAAATAACTAGATATATTTCTGCTGTAAATAAGAATACACTATCATATAATCTCCTATACAGTCTTACACAGCTGCGTCAGAACACCGCAAAAACTACATTTCCCATCATGCATAGCAGTGCTCCTGCGCAGAGTATAGCTATCACACGAGTCAGCAGGCAAAATGCATTAATCATTATAACACTTCATTGAACAACACTTCAACAATCAGGAACAATACTTCAACAATCATGTTTTACTAAATGAATGCAACTCAACCTCACAAAATGCTACCACACAACCGTCTGCTACATTAGTTTACTTGGTAATTTGTTAATTATCCAGCGTTCGAACACATTGCAAACCGAGAGAACCGAACAGCACACGCGCTAACTTAACTACAAATTAAGTCTCTCAGCGCGGACTGAGCTCATCCAATGTCGACCACTACACAAGTACAAAACTTTAAACACTCCTAAATTAAAGCACAGCAGACCGTAGCCCATGGCAAACACTTCAAAAGGTTTTAAATTCGCTACATACCAACGGGCTGTGTGCTCCTGATGATGGGTTGTGAATAAACAATAGACGCTACTCTACATTTTTTATGAAGCTTTCGGCGCAACTGCGCATGCTCATACCCAAATGACCAGCACGCTACAAAATAATCATTATGAAATATAATTTGCTTAAACAAATCTTACTGTTCCTAATATTTTAAGCAGACTTTTTTATAACCATGAATTTTACAAATATATTTTTCTAGTGACCCAAAGAACCGAACAATATTGGTCAGCTAATTTTAAATTACTTCATTTTAGCAGACCAAACCCCAGTTGTGCCCTCTGTTTTTAGCAAGGTATGCATAATCAATTTTAATGATGATTTAAAATGTGTATCATAGAACAATTTTAATCCACTTATATTTTTCTTTAAGGATGAGCTGTTAAAAGACAATGACCCTCCATCATGCTTGATCTTCAAGGTAGTTGAATAATGTTATATAATGTGCTTTTTAACATTTTTTAACGACCTGTGCTAACTGTTGCTATCTTTTCAGTTATCAGGAGCGTTGCTGAAGAACATGCTTCTTGAAGTTGTTCTTCAAGAAGGAGATGCTGCCTACATGCCCCTGTCATTGGCTTGCTCAAGGTTCAGGGACATAGTTGGGGATGACAATTTCAAGAATCAGGCACACTTCTTATGGCTAGAAAGTAAATATTGACATTAAAAAATAAAACGCATAACAAGAACATCATTGATAATGTTAAATGTTATGTTCATTTTTTTTTCCACCTCAGGTGTTGCATGCTGGAATAATAAGTTGTCTCACTACAAACAGCTCTTCTGGAGGATGTACTCAATCTCCACTTGTTTGGAGTGTGGGTTTGAGTACAAATGCTGCACACCTGGTACGTTTTGTGTAAATTGGTGATGAATAAACTAGTTGTTAGTCTAAAGGAAAACTAAAAATCTAATTTACTTATGTCATCCCTTGGAGTTTAAAAGTTCTGGACACCATTCACTTGCATGGCATGGACCTACAGAGCTGAGAAATTATTCTCAATGTTTGTAAATGTTCAATGTCAACTATAAACCCTAGTTCTTATTGTGCTTCTTGTGTATCCACCAGGTTATGTTGGGAAGGGAAAGCGAGGCGAGCTCCAGGGCATTTATTCAGAAACCTTCCACCCTGGATTTTGCAGTTTTCACTGCATGCAGATCAGTTCTAATGAGCTCATATAGTGTCCTTACAAATAACAAAAAAGACAAAAAATAATAAAATAAAATAAACACTTTTGCAATCAATTCTGAGTGACTTGTAAATGATTTTATTCATTGAAAAAAATAATTTATCCACCCTGAGATTTAAATGTAATATGTGTAACATGTTCAGAAGAACATTAGTCTGCTATTTAAAAAAATTATGCAGTAAAGATGGATGGTAACTTTTTTTTTCTTTTTTTTTTTACATTAGCCAAATGTTTTTCATGTATTTACACATTCACTTCACTGAGTCCAATTGCATCACATTTTAATATGTTCATTTACTTGATACTGTAGAATTGTAGAATGTGTAGCTAATATTCAGAAATCTGCTTGAATAAGGCCTACAACCTGATGAATTTAAAACACCATGACTTTAAGTATGGTAAAAGGTGTAAAGACGTGACTTCATCATTGACAGTGAGTGGTATTGGACACACACAATAATAACAAAGCTCTAAGAAATCAGACCATGATGAGGAATGTAATATTTGATCGTTTATTTTCATTACTGTCGCTACTTCCTGCCATACTCATTCACCGCCGTCCTCGGCAATGACAGCTTGGGGATTTCCGCATAAGCTCCTCCCACTTGCGGCGTAAACTCCTCCTACTTGCACATTTGTGAAATCCCTCCTACTTGCGGCATAAGCTCCTCCCACTTGCGGTGTAAGCTCCTCCCACCTGCAGGTCTCCGGGCTGCAGCGATACATACATGACAAATGCTAACACCAAATCACAATGCAAACACGATGTGAATACACAGTAAGAGCTTCGTTGTGTAGTGTAACAGTGTCATTATTTCATCACGAGTAAGTGTCCAGATAAGCTCTCGCGGCGCTGTGCTGTTTGATTGACAGCTTGGGCGATTGGAAAGGGATCGTTCTTTGATCGCTTTCAGTTTAAAAAAAAATTATTTTCATAATTCTACGAGAAATTATGTGAAGTTGATCGTTTAGTCACTGATGCATAAACAGTATTGAACGATTTTAAGAGAAATATCTGAACTTGAATAATTACACAGAAATCACTGATCGCAGATCAGGCATTAGAATACACATGGTTACTTACATGTTGCTGGCAGATCCGTGTCGGGAAATTGTGATTGACTGATTTAATAAAGTTTAACCATGCTGGAATCCGAAGGAAGCTTATGCAGACTGTCTTCTTCCACAAACAGGCACTGCACAGTATTTAGTAAACAGCATGTTTATTGATTGGAAGTAGCTCGATCCGGTTTAGCAATTATCAAGTCATCCTATGTTATTTACAAGCGGCAACATTCTAATCTGAAAAATTAAGCCTACCCGGAAGTGCGAAAAACTGCAATACATTGAAAATCCGCTAGGGGAAGGTCCCAAAAGGGAGCAAATGTCCATACACCCCCATGTTAAAATGTCCGTTTTCACAGCATAAATTCATGTTTTTACAGGTTGGTCCCATGGACTTTTATTGTATTTTTCGATAGGTTCCGAGTGCCTGACAACTGTGAGGGGGGTGAATTTTTTTCTAACTCGTTAGTTTAGATCGTATTTAGATATAAAATGTATGACAAATAAGGGCGCGATTGACAGCTTGATTGACAGCTGACAACGAGCATAGGCTGTGCCGAGTGGAATTCCTGAAATTTGACGTCTCGGCCATGATCTGACACAACACATCATACCTGTAAGTTATCCTTTCTGAACATTTGTATTGAAATATGGCGCCGCCCATACCCCCATAAACGGCCTCAAAACCGTTCTTCAGAAGTCTATGGGTGACGTCACAGACGCTTTGTCCATATTTTTTACAGTCTATGGTTATTTAGCATGTTTGGGCGAATCGGCGGGCGGGGCTAAACAGGCCGTGTTGAAGTAGGTGTTGATCTTCTTTTGTGGAGGCGGTGTTTTATCCTCTTTGACGTCATAGTTCCCCACTTTGAAAAACGAGTCGTTTGCTGAGCCTGCCCAGACAGCACGTTCGGTCTTACCAACGTTGGCAATTGGAGGGCACCAGCGGCAAAGTATCGGAAGGGGTTTTTCCCCCTGCACACCAAAAAACGTAGGTGGGTAAACCATTGGCGGGATGAGCCTACAGCCATGCACACTCCGGAGATCGGCGGAGGAACCGTGAGGAACCATTTTTCCGATCCCGCTTCTTTTTTTTCCACAAATGCTGCTGCCTAGATCTACGCAACCGTTGGTCAACATAAGCCGCGAAGCGCGAAGGTATGTTGAGCTTTTGTAAAATCCGTATGCCACAATTTATATGATGATAATATCCCAACAAACATGAGACGTCCAAAACAGGTTCAGAAAAAAAGATATAAAAACTTATGCAATTAAAACGACAAAATGAGTTCTGATTCAAAAAACGTATAAACATATCACGTATTTTTTGTGAGAAATTTTGTTTAGATTTAATGTTATCTTTTTATAAATGAATTTTCAAGCGCGGGCCAAAATCTATACTGCATCTCTTTTGAGTAGAATTTTTCAAGTGTGATTTACAAAAGTAAATAATGCCTTTTTCTTTTTTTTAAACCAAGGTTTAGGTGGCGCACGCGCGCACGTTTTTATGCGCGTGATCAATTCTACACAGAAGCATCGTCTCGGTAGTAATAACGGACTCTCTTGTGTTCAGGTATGTTTATCCATTTCAAACACAATTTTCAGTCCTGTATGTGTTTATTTTGTTTTGTGTACTTATTTTTTAATTGAAAAATATTCTTTTGTTAGAAAAACGTCGAGTTTTCTGAGAAATGTTTTCGATAAACGGATGACAGAATTTGGCGCCGGAGGATTAGCCTAACTAACGTTATTAGCAGCTAACGTTACGTGTTTTTAGACTTGGTTAGTTGTTTTAACTAACTGTTGACTTGGTTTGTTATTATTAACTGACTGTTAATATGTTCGCGTATTAAATATTTTCAGTGAGTTATTTTAGACAGTATTTTTAGACATGAGACGAGGAACTCGTTTTTCTCTTTCAGTCTGAGGAGAATCGTTCGGTAAACAGCCAGGTTAAACTAATAAACGGTCATAAAATTGACGGACTGTCTTTTTTCCACACATCTGTCCTTTTATAATATTAACCCCTTACACTCTGAAGGCATTTTTTAATGATTTTGTCTAAGTGACATACTTAAAATTAAAGGCAGCACTTTTTTTGTGCGCTTCTATGGTAACGTTAAAAGTAGACCTGTCAATCAAAAGAGCTCAGTTTAGTACAAGCGCGTAGTGTAGTCAGACAAAGAAGTGGTTATGAAGTAGTAAAGTGATAGTTAAGTGAAGTAAGTGTTTTTTTGGACACACACCTATTCATAAAATAGAGACTTTATTAACCTTTGTAATTTAAACAAAATAGAATAATTGTCTTTTCTGTTTTTTTTCAGTGATCGATTTTCATCTGATTTTTGTAAGTGATCAATCTAGAAGTCATCCTACAGTTCTGATTTGCCATGTTCTTAACATACTGTTTTAGTCAATAAAGATAAATTAAAACTGAGTGCATATTAATTCACAAAGGCATTTGCAATATATTTGTCTCCTTTTCATGTTTCTTCTTTTTCTCAACAGGAGCTACATACACCCCAAAGGCTCTTTTCAGAGCCATTTTACACAACATATTTGCCTTTGTACAGTAAATTATGTGTTTTAATTAACCTCAAAGACAACTAAAAACTTCTCAAAGACTTCTTTTAACCCTCTGGGGTCTGGGCTGTTTTTGGGGCCCTTGAGATGTTCTGACATGCCCTGACATTTGTGCTTTTTTCAGTTGCATATAAACATTAATGGCAAAGGTGTAAATTCACTCTATATAGCACAAACAGGGCTACCATAATATGTGAGCCACGTGTATGTACATGTTTTCATTTTTGAGAGAATAATGTTTATGCATGGTTATTGAAAAAACTAAAAACTAAAATTTCTGAAATAAGGCCACAAAACACATAGTAAATATGTGTCAATAAGACTTTTGACTAATGGATGTCCTCGCCTAGAGTTTTTTCTTCAAAATTATATGAAAATAGTCTTGCTTTATCGTTCACATAAAACCATACATTGATTTAAATTGATGTAAAACAGGTTTTGCTTGGAAAGCCAATATGCGAGAACGAGGAGTGGTTTACACCTGAGAATACAATGTCCCACCCACTCTGCATAATGATGAGCCATTCATTCAGGTGTGACACTGACTGAGCCACAATGCAAGGACAAAAGATATATTTAGAAGAAGACTTACATTGACCATTTAAGATTTTGCTTACATCTATCTTGTAAATATTTTTTGCTATTTTATTAATAAGGTTACAATTACAACAATAATTACAATTTCAACAATATTTCAAGTGTACTCTTTCTTTGTAAAAAAAAAATGATTATAGGCCTACATTTTATCTATGTATTCATTAGTTTGAATATAGTCAACATTGGAACAGCTAACATCTTAGTTGATGACTTTATTTTTGACAAAAATAGATATAGAAATTGCTAAACAAAAGCTTATTTGACGTGGCAGTATATTCTACAGTAAAAACTGTACCCAAATCTAGTCAACAAGATGTTGTCTTTCATATTTCGCCTGACTGTAACGTTGTTTTCATGAAATATTAGGGCATATTGTTAATTTGCAGTTTAATACGTTTCTTATACAAATAGCCTACATTTTATTTCAACATATTTCAGTCGATTTTTACTCATCTCAGTATAGCAATACAGTTTGCTAAAACATCATCATTCATTCACACACGCAATTTAAATTTAACTTCTGGCAAAGATGAAGTTGACGATAGGCTATTGACTCGCGATCTTCGCAGTAGGCTAGTGAACGCACCGGAGAAATGCACATTTATTAGGCTACATAGTTTTTTGTTTTGGATGGTTTTGTTTAGAACCAGCTTTCTGTAAATATATTTAAAATTTTTTAGACATGTGAGGCGAGTAGGCTACGGTCTGGTTAATGATGATCTCCAGTTCAAGCACCTTATGTTGTGATTGCTAGCCTATATTTACTTTAAATCCAGGAAATTTGTTAATGAAAAAATTATTAAAATTAAGATACAATTGATACAAAACGAAATTCGTTTTAAAGAAAGGATTTGTAGTTTCTGTTTTGAGGTCTCTGTGAAAGTTTGAAAGTCTTTTAGTGCGCTTTCAGAGCGCTCGCGTCCATAATGGAGAACTGTCACGTAATATTGTTTTTTCCTCATAAATGCGAACACGAAAAATAAAAGACAAAAGACTTTTAAGTAAAACTTACTCCGAAATTGTGTCCTCGGCGGAATTCGCTCTTCAAAATGCTGCCATTCGTAGTCTGAGTTACAATCTTCCTCTGAGGAAACAACCCGGTATCATGCATTCTTCCTCGCTGTCCAGAATCATCTGAAGGGCGTCTTTACTGGAGAAGCGTGCCATACTCAAAACGCGATGAACTATCAGTAGACTTGTAGTCAAGACCGCCTAAACCGAGACCAAGACACTACCAAGACCAGAGGGTATCGAGACCAAGACAAGACCAAGCCCAAGACCAAGACCGACCAAGTCAAGACCGAGACCAAGACCGAGACCAAGTCGAGACCGGAGGGGAAAAAAAAACAGACTAGTGTTGAAGCTAAGCAACTTGTATGAATTCAAGAACAGCAGCATACTAGGGTTCAGCCGCAGTTTACATTCAATACATATTAGTTGGTATTACTTCAACTACACAGGCAGAACAATACAGAGACAGACCATGTCATGTGTGTGACTGTGAGCTCACTGTAAATGTTTTTGCAGACTGGGTGAGATCAACTATGTGTAGCAATTGCATGATGGCTGTTACTGCACTATTAGAGGATTGAGACTCCCTTAACTTTTGTGTACTGTTGAGGACTGACATGACTGGTACTGATGGTTCATCTGACAAAACATCAAACACCTCCAACACCATCTTGCTCCTCCAACAACTGTCTAAAGAATGAGGAATATGTAACCAATTGAAATTATACTTAATGTGTAGATGAAATCGTAACATCAAATTAAAGATACACAATTATAAACTTGGATTAGGCCTAATGTTTAGTCAACACAACGGAGATATGCATATGATATTTAAAAGACCATTTATTTAGTCTAACACCATCTTAAATACAATAAAACAACACACACACACACACACACACACACACACACACACATACTTGTTTTTGTGGTATAGAAGGACACTGATGCCCAAACAAGTTTGGTGGTGGTATATGGGGACACCCCTTTCCCAATGCCCTACAGTGATGATACAAATATCAAAAATTTTGTTTTAATCTGCAGATCACAAATCTGACTTCAAATGTTCTATACACACAACAGAACAGAAAATATGACCATATGATATTTTGGTGGTACACAAGGACATTCCCGCCCATCCTAAAATGTTCCCGCCTATGACATAATTGTGATTTTTGGGGCCCAACTTGATTATGAGGACACTCTTTTTACAATACACTAAATATGTCATTTCAGTGGATTACAGGGACCAATGTGTTTTACTGGTACATGACCACACACACACACAAACCTGACAACACAGTGTATTACCAAGACTAAGGTGATTTAAGAGGACTGGATCTTAAACACAATACACAACTGCATAATCCAACATTATAAGGACGAGTGTGTTTAATGGTACATGCCCACACACACACACAAACCTGACAACACGGTGTATTACCAAGACTAAGGTGATTAAAGAGTACCGGATCTCCAATACAATACACAAAACAACTTGCAACATTACAGGGACAGAAGTGTTTTAGAGGTGCTTTAATTATGAATTCAATAATATCATCATAAACATTGAGTTTTTTTCAGTTTTACCATGTAATACAATCATGTCATGCCATTTTAAGGGGAAAGTGACATCCACAAACTTAAAAACATGGTCAATAAAACTTGCACAACTGTGTGATCTTTCAGAAAGCATACAGTATCATTACTGTTTTGACATATTAAAATGACAAACAGATGAACCATTCAAAACTTCGAAAAGATTGACAAAACAGCCCTTGGAAACAGGCACAATTTAAAGATGTCATTAAACAGGCTTTGAAATGTATAAAATGAACTCACTCAACATGCAATATATGCTGCAACATGTAGAGAAACCGACTTACAAGGGACGGTTTACCTAAAAAGACAATTCTGTTATTTCCAGAAAATGTAAACAGAATTGTCAAGTTTCAAAGCAGAATTACAGAGATAACAGGAAAAGTATTCAACAAAGTTAGTTTGGGCTGTACATCAGCTCTAGAAGAGTATAGTGTCATTAGAATACAACCATCATTGTAAGTACAAAAGCTCTCATGTGTTTAGGGCTGGGTATCGTTCAAAAAATTTCGATACCAATACCGATACCGATACCTTGATTTCGATACCGGTTCCTAAACGATACTTTTTTCGATACCAATTTTATGAAATCCATTTTAACAAGATTACATAACACTTTACCTCAGAAAAACTTGGTGTTATTTTTTCAGTTTGACTCATGCTCCTTAGCCAGTGCACAAAGGAACAAAAAAAGCACAAAGGAACAAAATATTCCTTATACATATACATAAGGAACAAAATATTTTTTTTTTATATAGAGCTCATGCTCACCAAAGCTGAATTTGTCTGATCAAAGATACAATAAAACTTGTAATATTGTGGAATAGTATTACAATTTAAAATCTTATTTGAATATATTTCAAAATGTAATTTATTCCTGTGTTGTCAAAGCTGAATTTTCAAAATCATTACTTCAGTGTCACATGATCCTCCAGAAATATGAAAACAGTTTTTGGAAACTACGATACATTTTTTCATGATTCTTTGATGAATAAAACATTCAAAAGAACAGCATTTATTTAAAAAAAGGAAATCTTTTGTAACATTACACATGTTTTAAGGTCATTATTGATCACTTTAATGCATCCTTAGTGAAAAAAAAATTCTGACCAACCAACACATTATTGAACGGCAGTGTACACTCAGTAGGTCATTATTGCAATATAAACACAGTCAGAGTGATCAACAAGGTATATCTTCATTTACCAGTCGAAGACGGAGCAACTTTCTGCTCTTATGTTTACTCGTGCACTGTCAAGGGCTTCATCATATCTGTCGCGGTACCGTCTTTGCAGCAATTATTTTACCACAAATACTGCATCGCGCGCTGTTGGCATCGAGCCTGGAGAAATGTATCCACACTTTTGATCGACATCTTTAGGGTATTGTGAGTGTGTGTGCTCGCGTCTCATTGAGTATGTGCGCGAGTTTGTGTGTGTGTGTGCTCGCGTCTCATATGAGAATGTGTGCGTGGACAGTTTGTGTGCGCGCGCGCGTCTCATATGAGTATGTGCGCGGAGAGTTCCCCGCGTCTCGTGTGTGTAGAGTTCACGTGTATGTGCGCGAGCGACTTTAGGCGTGTTGTTGTGCATTTCATATGTATTTGTTTGAGCACTGACGTTGACGAGTTAACCCCTTAGGTATCGAAATATGGTACCGAAAAACAAGTCATTTTTCGATACTCGATAGTATCGAGGCAATTCGGTCGGTACCTAAAAAGTATCGAACTCGGTACCCAGCCCTACATGTCTTTAGAGAATACTAAAGCATGTATTCTTCTGTACAGAGAATGAGAGAGAGGCAGAAATTGAAAACCCACGGAAAGGATCCTCAGCGGTCTTACACTGCTGGCATTCAGTCAGTGTGGCCAGTTTTCCTTTGGTTATACACTCAGCGAAAGGATTATTAGGAACACCTGTTCAATTTCTCATTAATGCAATTATCTAATCAACCAATCACATGGCAGTTGCTTCAATGCATTTAGGGGTGTGGTCCTGGTCAAGACAATCTCCTGAACTCCAAACTGAATGTCAGAATGGGAAAGAAAGGTGATTTAAGCAATTTTGAGCGTGGCATGGTTGTTGGTGCCAGACGGGCCGGTCTGAGTATTTCACAATTTGCTCAGTTACTGGGATTTTCACGCACAACCATTTCTAGGGTTTACAAAGAATGGTGTGAAAAGGGAAAAACATCCAGTATGCGGCAGTCCTGTGGGCGAAAATGCCTTGTTGATGCTAGAGGTCAGAGGAGAATGGGCCGACTGATTCAAGCTGATAGAAGAGCAACTTTGACTGAAATAACCACTCGTTACAACCGAGGTATGCAGCAAAGCATTTGTGAAGCCACAACACGCACAACCTTGAGGCGGATGGGCTACAACAGCAGAAGACCCCACCGGGTACCACTCATCTCCACTACAAATAGGAAAAGAGGCTACAATTTGCACAAGCTCACCAAAATTGGACAGTTGAAGGCTGGAAAAATGTTGCCTGGTCTGATGAGTCTCGATTTCTGTTGAGACATTCAGATGGTAGAGTCAGAATTTGGCGTAAACAGAATGAGAACATGGATTCATCATGCCTTGTTACCACTGTGCAGGCTGGTGGTGGTGGTGTAATGGTGTGGGGGATGTTTTCTTGGCACACTTTAGGCCCCTTAGTGCCAATTGGGCATCGTTTAAATGCCACGGCCTACCTGAGCATTGTTTCTGACCATGTCCATCCCTTTATGACCACCATGTACCCATCCTCTGATGGCTACTTCCAGCAGGATAATGCACCATGTCACAAAGCTCGAATCATTTCAAATTGGTTTCTTGAACATGACAATGAGTTCACTGTACTAAAATGGCCCCCACAGTCACCAGATCTCAACCCAATAGAGCATCTTTGGGATGTGGTGGAACGGGAGCTTCGTGCCCTGGATGTGCATCCCACAAATCTCCATCAACTGCAAGATGCTATCCTATCAATATGGGACAACATTTCTAAAGAACGCTTTCAGCACCTTGTTGAATCAATGCCACGTAGAATTAAGGCAGTTCTGAAGGCGAAAGGGGGTCAAACACAGTATTACTATGGTGTTCCTAATAATCCTTTAGGTGAGTGTATGTGCCTTAAAATGTTCAATTGCAGCTGTAACTTCAGCATTTGACCAGCACACTTTTTGTCCTTTCCACAAGGTTTTCTATTCCTACCTCACATTCATTCTCTGTACAGAAGAATACATGCTTTAGTAAACTCTAACTATATGAGAGCTCATGTACTTACAATGGTGGTCATATTCTGATTTAAACCTCAGGTACCTTGAGGAACTTCAGTGGTTTCTCGATGGGCATCTTCTGAACACCTGTAGGAAATCAGTTATAGACAGATCAGAAACTCAGATGTAACTCAAACCTGCATCTAGAACTTAAAACTGGTTATACATCTGATATCTAAAAATTACATTTCAAATGACACTCATTATTCTGGAGATGGAATGTTGTGTTAAACATCTCCTTTTTAAAGTTTTTGACCAACATGAACATGATAAACTTATTGGTTTGGTACTGATTCCATTCATTTTGTTCTAGAAAAATTGTTATTTATAATAATATCTGATTATTGATAACTGATTTTTACAATTAATGGCAAAAGGAATGTTTAGAAATGTAATCTGATATTATCTACTGACACACTATAGCAGGGTTCACCAATCTCGGTCCTGGAGGGCCGCTGTCCTGCAGAGTTTAGCTCCAACCAGCTCCAACACACCTGGTTGAAAGTTTCTAGTATGCCTAGTGAGACCTTGATTATCTGGTTCAGGTGTGTTTAATTGGGGTTGGAGCTAAACACTGCAGGACAGCGGCCCTCCAGGACTGAGATTGGTGAACCCTGCACTATAGTATGATATATATATACATACACTATGAACAAAATTCTAAACGCTTTTGTTTTTGCCCCCATTTTTCATGAGCTGAACTAAAAGTTAAGACTTTTTCTATGTACACAAAAGGCCTATTTCTCTCAAATATTGTTCACAAATCTGTCTAAATCTGTGTTAGTGAGCACTTCTCCTTTGCCGAGATAATCCATCCACCTCACAGGTGTGGCATATCAAGATACTGATTAGACAGCATGATTATTGCACAGGTGTGCCTTAGGCTGGCCACAATAAAAGGCCACTCTAAAATGTGCAGTTTTGTGTGGTGTCGGGGGGTGGGGGGTGTGGGGTGTCGGGGGGTTGGGGGTTGGGGGGTGTCGGGGGTCTGGAAACAAGTCATTATCTGGTGTGACCATCATTTGCCTCACGCAGTACAACACATCTCCTTCGCATAGAGTTGATCAGGTTGTTGATTGTGGCCTGTGGAATGTTGGTCCACTCCTCTTCAATGGCTGTGTGAAGTTGCTGGATATTGGCAGGACCTGGAACACGTTGTCGTATACGCCGATTCAGAGCATCCCAAACATGCTCAATGGGTGACATGTCCGGTGAGTAATGGTGGCCATGCAAGAACTTTGCAGAATGGGGCCGTGCATTATCATGCTGCAACATGAGGTGATGGTCGTGGATGAATGGCACAACATAGGGCCTTAGGATCTCATCAAGGTATCTCTGTGCATTCAAAGTGCCATCAATAAAATGCACCTGCGTTCGTTGTCCATAACATACGCCTGCACATACCATAACCCCACCATGGGCCACTCGATCCACAATGTTGACATCAGCAAACCTGTCTGCCATCTGCCCTGTACAGTGAAAACCGGGATTCATCCGTGAAGAGAACACCTCTCCAAAGTGCCAGACGCCATCGAATGTGAGCATTTGCCCACGCAGGTCGTTTACAACGACCAACTGCAGGTCGAGACCCCGATGAGGACGATGAGCATGCAGATGAGCTTCCCTGAGACAGTTTTTGACAGTTTGTGCAGAAATTCGTTGGTTATGCAAACCGATTGTTGCAGCAGCTGTCCGGGTGGCTGGCCTCAGACGGTGTTGGAGGTGAAGATGCTGGATGTGGAAGTCCTGGGCTGGTGTGGTTACACGTGGTCTGCAGTTGTGAGGCCGGTTGGATGTACTGCCAAATTCTCTGAAAAGCCTTTGGAGACGGCTTATGGTAGAGAAATGAACATTCAATTCACGGGCAACAGCAGGTGGACATTCCTGCTGTCAGCATACCAATTGCACGCTCCCTCAAAACTTGCGACATCTGTGGCATTGTGCTGTGTGATAAAACTGCACATTTTAGAGTGGCCTTTTATTGTGGCCAGCCTAAGGCACACCTGTGCAATAATCATGCTGTCTAATCAGTATCTTGATATGCCACACCTGTGAGGTGGATGGATTAACTCGGCAAAGGAGAAGTGCTCACTAACACAGCTTTAGACAGATTTTTGAACAATATTTGAGAGAAATAGGCATTTTGGGTACATAGAAGAAGTCTTAGAACTTTGAGTTAGATCTATAATTTTGTTCAGTGTATATAACTGGCTTAAAACCATTTTTCTTTGGTGAAAATACTAACGTAAAATTGTACCACAATATATATTGGTTTAAAATAATAATAAACATGTTCATAAACACAAACTTGTTATGCTGGGTACACACCAAAAGATAATCAAGCTGATTTTGGGCCGATTTCCCCCTTCTGACAATCCTAGCTGTGTCCCGATTATCTTGATGGTTATAGATTATCTTATCAGATTTTCCCTTGGTGTGAGGTGTGTTAAGAGTGTCCGAACCTGATCGGAAGAACGTCGGAGCCGCCCTGATCTCGAATCGCAAATATTCAACATGTTGAATATTTACGATGTGAAAACCTGAAATGTGGGGGGAAGCCCAAGGACAAACGCGCGCATGCTCTGGAGATTATCACGTGAAAGGAAACAATATCCAATCAGAAAGCGAGATGAAGGAAGAAGGAAGCATAACAAACGCAGTCATGGCGGCACAAAGTGAAATTGATGTGGACAGCAGAGATGGAGGATCAGCTTGTTGATTTGTGGAACAAATGTTTACACAACGTGTTGTGTAAAACTTTTCCAAACACTATCATTGCAATTTCTTCCTGCATATCGTCCGCCATGCTTATTCTGAGGTCTCTAGAGTGTTAACAGTCGAGACTCTGATTGCATGGTCTTTAGGGTTGGGTATCTAGAACCGGTTCCAAAATGCCAAAAACAGGGGATTCGATAAGACGTGCGCACTTCAATTCCGCTTATCGATTCCTTACTTTGGTGATGCTCACATGCGCGAGGTGAATGGCAGTGAGCATTTGTTTACAGTTGTATTGATCTGCCAGGACCTGCCTGCCGCACATGCGCTGTACATTATATTTACGATGGCGGAGCGCAGCAGACGTTCAAAAGTTTGGTTAAGCTTTTCAAAAAAAGATGAAAATACAGCGAATTGTATCACATGCAAGAAAGACATTTCATGCAAGGGAGGAAGCACCTCCAATATGATGAAACATTTGCTGCAACACAGGGTCAATTTGAAGGAATGCAGCGCATTTGATTCGGTGCGATCTCTCAACAGCAGTACCACAGGTTTCCACACACCAGATAAAGCTACTAGCAGCAGCAATAGCAGTCTCTCACACTCAGGTACAAAACTAGAGCCGCATAATTCTGGATAAAATGAGAACCAGTTTTGTTTAAAATAGAGATCATGAATAAATACATCAGACAATTAATACGAGTCGAGTCTATAATTCCTTAAAGTGTTATATATATACAGTATATTGTAAATTAAGATGCATTGTCACAGTTTTACTGGTAATAGCCTAAATGTAACAAGAATAAAAGGTAGAAAAAAGTATTTGCTCTCTTTTTTCTCTCCAATAAATATTGGAATCGAAACCAAGAATCGTTAAGAACCGGATTCGATAAGCAGAATCGGAATCGTTAATTTAAACGATACCCAACCCTCACGGTCTTTTCACATCATGGCACACCACACACTATAGGAGCAAAACGGTTAAATCTAGGATTTTTTGTCCTCATGTTTGTGGTCTATCACATTTTGAAAATCTTATAAGATGTAAAAAATCTTTTGGTGTGTAACCCAGCATTAGTTGACACATACCAACATTACTGGAGACGCCTGCAGCTCCAGCAGGAACATCACCTTCAGAACCGCTTTCATCAGGATCACTGGCATCAGAGTCCGTCATACTGATCTCATCTTAAAGAAAAAGAGACATTTAAAACAAGAACATCTTCAGTTTAACCTGTATTCAGAAGTCATTTATGAAACATGACAAATGGCACCGTTTAATAATAATAATCATATTAATAACAACTATAATACTTCACTAAGATCACTATTATTAGAATTATCGCCTAGACAGTGATATACTAATACTGTCAATGAAAAATTTATATTTTATAATGAGTATATTATTTTACAATAAGAGGTTATAATACTTTCTTAATTTCTTCACTTAAGCTGTTATACTGGCAGAAACCTGCAGTTTAAGTGAAAACAGGTTTATAAACGCATCTTATTGCAAAATTGGATTACCACAAAAAATGTGGATATAATGCGAATGTGAAAATAGAGAGTAACTGGTGCTGGTTGCGTTCCCAAATGCATGTTAAACTTATGGCACATGCAGAGATGGAGTTCACTGCATTCATTCCCTGTGAAACGAGGCATGGAAAAAGCCAGATCATGAGCTGATCGAGCGAGCAAAGTGTGCTCTTCAGTTTGAAACACGCAGCACAACAGACTACAGACTTACTTTCTTATCGTCTTTTGCGATTTGATAAGGGCATTAAGCCATGTTGTGCTTTTGATTTTAATATGTTTGAGAGATGCTTTGCCAAAGCAATTGCGCAAAAAACAAAGACAATTTATGTTATTATGAGGCGTAAAAATATTTTCGGTTCTTTTGGTTCAAACTGTGGAGGGACAGATTAGACTGTGGTGGGTCACTAGAGTAAAGGTAATTAATGGTAACACTATGAATTTTACTCCTCCCAAAAATGCCAAATAATAAACAGGTGAGAGCGTATTTTAGGCTATATGACACGATATAGTGAGATATAACAGCGCTTCTGCAACACGCATCACTGCAGATGAGTAGCTGAGGATCTCTTCAGCATGCTGATGCACAAAATACAAACTAAAAATAAATTAAAGTCGCAGATGCTCAACACACAGTCATCTTCATTAAAAGTAGTGAGAATAAATGATTTTACCAGTGCTGATGCTACTCTCTCTCCTATTGATCTTAAAATTAGCTGATACAAAAAATGCTGCTCATAGCGGTAGCTTTCGATGACGTGAACACCGTTAAATCTGATATAGCGCGGGAAATGAAGATCGGATTTATGTCTGTTTTGTGCAGACACATTTATGTGGCCAAGTGTAAATGGAATTGTTTTGACAATGAAATGACCAGGTGTAAAACAGCCCCAAAGATGATGTGAAAAAGTTCTTACTAGACTAGCATTTCCTAAAATGATGCAATGCTCTTTTTATTACCATCTCAACACAGTCTTGATCCTCCAATGATGATTGTTCCTTCTCAGGGCTCACCTGAAAGCAAGGCAAAGAAAGAAAAAATAAACATCTATTAGATACAAAGGATTCAGAGATTCTCCAAATGAAGCAGCACAGATACTTGACTCCATTAACACTGACTGATCACTGTCATAAAACATAAAATTAAAACAATTTCACATTATCAATGATATACTTGAGCAAAAGAAGGCTGATGACGCCAAACTAATTCAGGTATGATGGGACATTTCAAACAGTGACTTAAAGGGATACTTTACCGTTTTTTCATATTAAACTATGTTATTCCCTTAACTAAGACGAGTTGATACATACCTCTCTCGTCTCAGTGCGTGCACTAAATCCCTCTGTCTTGCGGCGAAACTTTGTTAGCCCAGTTCATTCAATATGGGCCAAGCAGAGAAGCTACCAAACACCTCCACGTTTTCCCTATTTAAATACAGTTACTCGCGAAGTGTAACTCGACCTAGAACGGTGACACAAAACAAAACGTTGCGCTTTTCTAAGCGTGTAAAATGGATAACTATTTTGTATGGCGGAATACCATAGCAAGTGCTTGTAAGCACTTCGACTTGGCGCAGTAATATCTTCACTAGAGGGAGCGGGGGCCGGTGAGAGGATTTTTCCACGAGTGAAGATATTACTGCGCCAAGTCGAAGTGCTTACAAGCACTTGCTATGGTATTCCGCCATACAAAATAGTTATCCATTTTACACGCTTAGAAAAGCGCAACGTTTTGTTTTGTGTCACCGTCCTAGGTCGAGTTACACTTCACGAGTAACTGTATTTAAATAGGGAAAACGTGGAGGTGTTTGGTAGCTTCTCTGCTTGGCCCATATTAAATGAACTGGGCTAACAAAGTTTCGCCGCAAGACAGAGGGATTTAGTGCACGCACTGAGACGAGAGAGGTATGTATCAACTCGTCTTAGTTAAGGGAATAACATAGTTTAATATGAAAAAACGGTAAAGTATCCCTTTAAGATTTAAAACACTGTGACATAAGTTGTAATCAAGTATAAAGTTAAAACCCTATAAATATATGGTCATAACCAATCAGGGATGCATGAAAATAATGCTCATTATTAATGTTATCATTGTCAATCCGATAAGAAAATTAGGCCGCTATATTAACACTAATAAATAATGGATTACTTCCTTCAGCTTCAGATGTGCGCTGTTCACCATGATGGTTTTGAAATGTTTGAATCACAAATCTGTGAAATCAGCGCATTGTTACAGGGAGAGTTCGCTTGTGGAATTGTAAGTTGTAATATTTTTTATTTTTGTTATATATCTGATTTATCTCATATAGGATGCATTTGGCTGAGTTAATGAGTGCTGCAGTAAACACTTCACTGTAGGCCTACCGGTGGTCAGCAAAACATTAATTATGATTGGGACTGTCATATATACATAACACTATAATGAGCAAACTATTGCATTAAAAACGTCGTGAATTCTTTGGGTTTAGTTGCTGTGTTTCAGCGTGTTGTCCTGGGAGGAGCGCATCCACAACAGGAGTTTCACTATGTAATAGTTGATTACTATTAATAATAGCTCAAGTTAATCTGTGCATGATTTTGTGCAAGTATAAGTTGTAATATTGTGTTTATTTTGTATAAATATCTAATTTATCATATATAGGTTGTGTTCCGTTGAGCTAAAACCATCTAACAAAGCCTCAGTTTAGGGGTGTTCCTTCAGCTCTTTAGGCCATTTCATTTTAAGTTTAATGTTGTCTAATAACTTGTTTGCATTTTAATTTCATTTGATTTATTATTATTATTATTATTAAGGCAATAGATGTTTTGGTAAAACTTCACAATACATATGTTATTGCATTAACTAACATGAACTAACAGAGAAAAACTTTTGTTAATGTGAGTTAATAAAATATGCGAATTCATGTTCGTTCACAGTGTATTAAATTAACAGATACAACACTGGATCCTAAAATGTCTTGGAAAATGTTGAGATTAACGTTAAGTAAGATAAACATTAAGTAAATCCTGTAGAAGTATTGTTCATTCATTGTTAGTTCATGTTAACTAATACTAACAAGATGAAACCTTTTTATAAAGTATTGCCATTTTTTTATAAAGAAAGTTGGAAATATGAATGTAAAATTCATTTTAAAAGTTAAGGAATCTTACATTAGGCCACTGTACTGTATATGTTTGATTTATGTTGAAGTGTTTGGGACATTGGCTTTAAATGATGTGCGTTTCGTTTTTGTAATCAGGCTTTCAAAGTATATCAAATTTTGGATTTAGATTCATCGGCTAATATATCAGATATCGGCTTTCGAATATAAAGAATGATCAGTTATCGGCCCAAATGTTCATATCGCTGTATCCCTAATTTGATTTCCAAAAAAACAATACCTTCTGTACATCTCTGACTTCTGACTGGGACGGGTACGGACTCTTCATTTCGAGAGTGGAGGGTTCAACCTCACTGAGAGTCTACAAAACATAACATTAGACATGAAACAGTGGTGTAAATATGTGAACACTAGATCTCACAGATGTCTCTGCTTCGTTTGCTCGTTCTCTTCCAGCACAACTCTCACTTACTTTGTCTAGTCCCACAGTAAGAGCAGCACAATCACTGCCTGATGACCACTGGCTCTTATGGCTCATCTGAGAATATGAAATTAAGCATTACATACAGAAACACTTCACCTAAGAGTTTAAAAAAAGCATTATAAATGGAATATATAAAGGATAATGTACAGTCAGTCAGTAATTAATACAAAATAAACTGACAGGATAATAAGGGTCCTGATACACAGCTACCTATCAATAAATATTTGCACATGAAATACTGATTTGAGATAATATACAAGATTACAAAATAGTTAAAGTTTTCAAATCAATATTTCAATATTTAAATGCTACCACAAGGTAATGTTCACGGCTTTTATGCATCACATTACATGTGTTTTCATTCCAGTGTGTCAGGTTGTGTGTAGCTTTACACCAGTTTTATGAGGACACCGTTTTATGAGGACATCATAAGAGCATGTTCCTGATGTTTGACTTGACTGAAGAATCTCAGTGTGTTGTGTAAGTTTAACAGAATCCTGGTCTATGAGGACACTAGATTTATGAGGACATCATAAGAGCATGTTCCTGATGTTTGACTTGACTGAAGAATCTCAGTGTGTTGTGTAAGTTTAACAGAATCCTGGTCTATGAGGACACTAGATTTATGAGGACATCATAAGAACATGATCCTGATGTTTGACTTGACTGAAGAATCTCAGTGTGTTGTGTAAGTTTAACAGAATCCTGGTCTATGAGGACACTAGTTTTACTGGGACACTGGTAACTAGATACATTTGGACGGCACTGAGTTCAAGTGTGTGTATGTATGAGAGTGATACGAGACATTGCGCATGTGCTAGATGTACAGTAAGTGATCGTGACTCACTTCTTACACACACAATCATAATTCAGGGACTGATAACTGTGGCAAATAATCTGTTTCTGAGGAACACTGGTCGCATGGCACTGCTTAAGCATGGAAACCCTGAACTCACCTTTATAATGATTGCTGAATCTGCCCTGGAGCTCATCTTTGTCTGTAAACGGCATGTCCTCTTCCAGATCTTGATCTTCTCCTTCACTGACTCAATTCAGTCATCATCTCATGTGTCTGCGCGCATAGAAAAAGACTCTCATTAATCACGACCATTGCATTTCATTTGACATATTATTCAAAAAGCTTGTTTTAAATAAATTGATCAATTATGGTAAACAGCATTCAAGTTATTTTAATACTTTATTATTATATGATATTTAAGGAATATGTTAATTGATAATAACTATTCATTCATAGATTTCATTCACAATTGATACATTATAGGCAATAATAGTGACAGTATTAATAAGACTGACAGTTCTAATAATATTCAGAGTATATTTTATTATAGTCAGGAGTAATATGAGCACATATTTGTGTCTTAATGTGTTTAAAGCAAGCATAACTGTAGTAATATTAACAGTTGCATATCAGGATACTGTACTGGGTGAAATAGCCTCCCCTTCACATACTGTAGTCATGACAACGCGTTATTATGATGGCTAGACTATTTTATGAGATCAGAAAAGGTAGCAGTTACAAATATAGTGCAATCGAAAACGAGTTTAAAATGACAAGCATCGCTGATTCCCTCATGTCAGTCTGTAAACAGAATCACTATAGGTCCGCTAGCACCGTTAGCATCACGCGCTAGCTGCTTTCTAACTGTAAAACGAGCAGCGAAGAGCATACAGAACATGCACAAACAAGCCAACCGGACCCACATGCTATTAGAGAAGCAATTAAACAACGTTATAACTTACCTTTTGGATAACAGTTGCCTTCATCAGGTCCACAGATGTCTTCTCAGGTGCAGAGTTTGTCCAGTCCAAACAGGAAATGACGTGACGACGAATGACTACACCTCCGATTACGTTGTACTTATCATAATATAAACGGGATTTTATTTATTTATTTATCATATATTTAATGCAAAATTAATAAATTACAGGCAAAAATACTTAAATAATTAGTATTTTGCATTAAGTTGCTACACATTTTAAAGCTGATTGAAGCTCCGCCCACTGGCGCCATCTTGTTTTCGCGATCTCCCGCCTACCGGTACCGATCTGACCAATCACTAAAGCTGATTGAAGCTCCGCCCACTGGCGCCATCTTGTTTTCGCGATTTCCCGCCTACCGGTACCGATCTGACCAATCACAGGCCCCAAAGAATACACTTGTGTAAAAGATGCAAATTTTTGATGACGCGGGTGTAATACCAGGACCTGGCTACAGGGGCGCACTCTCGAAATCAGGGATACACTGTGTATGGTAAAATTTCAGGGTTTTGTGGTATGTAAGGACATGGCGCCAAACTTTGAGAGGGAGCATCTGGAACGTAGTAAATGACATCTACGCTGTCGGATTTATGAGGACATGGCCTCTGTCCTCATAAACCCAAATGTCCCCATAGTGCTGGTGCGTATTCAGGTCAAAAGTCCTCGTAAACCACAAAAACAAACACACACACACACACACACACACACACACACACACACACACACACACACACACACACACACACAGATATCAAAGTCACAAATTCATCTAAGCAAATGCCTGCCTATCTCTGCCAATTTCGGAGTCTCCAAATGAATCCATTCTGCAACTTTTAAATGCATAATTCAATTTTTAAAAACGAAATTATAGGCTTAAGTGCAGGATCCGAAAGTTGGTCGTTTTGTCGCTATGGTTACACACACACACACACACACACACCGTTGGCGGTGCGCTCAAAGTCATCTGTCAGTTGTGCAGTTACCCAAAATCTCCTGAATGAAGTTAAAACCCATCATGTCACTGATATGTGTTTTTTAAATCAAGTGATCAAAGTGCTCGTTGCCGCTGCGATCAGTGGCGCGGATAAAGTGTTTTCTGGTGTGGCTCGCGCACACGCCGAACTTTCACTCGGACGCGCGCTTCAATCCGTTCCGTTGCGGATAATAATGTTGCATTATCGAACGTTGTGTCGTCGTGGATATTGTAGTATTGTATTGCTAAATTCCCCGACCACTATGTCGGTCTGAGACAGCGAGACCTAGACAAGACCGAGAGGTCCGAGACCAAGACAAGACCAAGACCAAAGACCGCCAAGGCCGTGACAAGACCGAGACCACGTAAAAGTGGTCTCGAGACCGGTCTCGAGACCAAGACCGGTCTCGAGACATACATCACTAACTATCAGTAAGTCTGATGAAGAAACTGTGTTTTTATGGCATTGATCGGGGGCGTATGCGATGCATACTAGATCACCTAAACTATTTACCATTTGAATAGCGCCGGGGGCGGGGCGGCCTCAACTCATTATAGAGATAATGAGGCAGAAAGAAAAACGGTACCTCTCCTTGCTTTCAAACGGATTACATGAGTTGAAAACATTTGTTTTTTATATAAATTACTTAATTTAAAAGAAGAGATTTCAAGCTTCATAAAGACATATCTCACGTGTCTGTGTGAGAAGTATTCGGTGAGTTATTGTTCATTTTCGGACGCGTTTCAGAATGGACTACACTGACAGAGAGAAGGCAGAACTCGCTTCGTGTTTATTTTTCTTTATTTGGCGAAAAGCTCAACACTTTGTTTTTATTATGAGTATACACAAAAATAATACACATTTAACAGAATGGATTGATGTACGAAACTCCTATGAAAAATCAAAGTCAACAGAGTATTTATGAGTTTATTTTACACTGATAAAAAAAAAAGCGAGCTGGTATCGCCGGCGATACCGTCGACCTCAGGGGGTTAATGATGTAAATTCCCAATTGTCGACTTTTGAGCACTATATCGGACATTTTTCAATCGTTATTGATAAAAATGTATCATTGATAGATATCGTTATCGTTGTATCGACCCAGCCCTAAATGGGAAACACTATCTTTAATTAATCTAGTTAAAGTTATTTTGCACATATCGATAGACACGTATGTAATAACTTTCCCCTGTTTGCTTGTCTTGATTAGGCCATCCTTAAAAATATTTTGGTTTGCAGTAACAGCAAAAAAAAAGGTCTATATTTTTTTTTTTCAAGATTCAATGAAAAAAAAAACAATTTCATGATGATTACATAGGTATGAATTTAAACTAATTTGCATATCGTGACGTCACGTGGGTCAGAATCAAGAAAGAAGCCACTAGATATCAACTAAAGTGGATTTTCAGAGGGAAACAAATAAATTAAATTGACTTTAGAATTCACAAAATGACAGTTAATTGCATTAACATGCAATGTAATACCTATATGAAAAAAACATGTTAATGTATTACATTGACAATGCATTTAGTTTTTCACCGATGTCTAGGGGCTGTTTACACCAGGCCACTTCATGCGTTTTCTCAGATCGGATTGCTGTCTGATTTATCAAAACGATTCCATTTACATCTGGTTAACTTACATGTATTTTTTTGCGGATTGCAAGGAACGATGCTGGAATGTGTAATGCACTATCAAATACATCTCCATTTCCAGACCTATACTCTAGAACACATACACATAGATTCCCAAGAGGGAAAGGAAGGAAAGGTAGAAAGAATGCTGAAATGAATGCACATTTATGGTGAACACAATTTAAACACAGCTTCCAGGAGGTAATACAATGTAGTACTAAAAATGTCACATTGTCTCATGAGTTATATGTCACTTGTTTCACATTGTCATATGATTTAATAAGTCACATGGTTTTACTTCTTATGGAAAAAACCCTAGCGTAGGCAGAGGAACTGATGTAACCAAACGTTCCTATATATATGAGTGCTTTTGTATAAGTCGAGGCTTTTTGATTTTGATGTCGTTGCAGCCCTGAAGAGAATATAGTATATCTTCAGAATTATTTAGACTCTTTGAATGATATTGCTCTGCTGAAAATTCATAACTTGACATACTCGGACGAGAACAAGTTATTCATATATTGCTTGAACTGCATATAAGGTATTTAGCCTTTGTGAATCCATTCACAGGACTGCCCTGGAATTGGATAGAGCTGAAAACATTATAACTTGTAATCTTTTGTTGATTTGCTACACACCTTTTTTATTGTATAACCAGTATTTTGATCCTTTGTATAAATACATTTTATTTTATAAAGACAAGTACCGTTTATTCATATTTCAGCTCATCACAAGACAGTTCTATAATTTGTAGCATCAGAGCATTAAATTAGAGTTTATACTATTGTTGTTCTTCAAGAAGCCCTTGGACAAGATACTGCTGGAAGGTAAGCATAACCTTTGATCCATAGGGTAGAACTTGTAGAAATGTATTGTTTCA
Organism: Leuciscus leuciscus; assembly: GCF_965113295.1. NCBI lineage: Eukaryota > Metazoa > Chordata > Actinopteri > Cypriniformes > Leuciscidae > Leuciscus > Leuciscus leuciscus. The sequence goes on along the minus strand of NC_138736.1, from coordinate 25,115,870 downwards.
CAGTAAGGTTATTATATTCCTAGATTTGCTGATATATGTTAGACAAGCCGAGGGAGATTATCTTTGTAAACCTGACCTGACAGCACAAGGCTATTCTAGATAACTTTGGTTACTATGAAGCTAATCAGGAGATGAGATAATATCAGATCTCACAACAGGATATAAATCTGATCTTCAATTCCCGCTATATGCAGATTTAATGGAGTGCACGTCACCGAAAGCAATAGTTATGAGATGTATTATTTTATTGATCATCAGCTAAAATTTCTGAATCAAAGCCCGCAATAAGACAAAGCGGAAACAGCCCTGGTAAGATCATTTCGTTTCTTTACATTTAATAAAGATGATTGTGTGTTAAGCGTCAGCGACTTACTTTCACTTTGATTTGCGATAGTTTGCACGTTAGCTTGATGAATAGATGCTCAGCTGCTCATCTGCGGTGATGCGTGTTGCAGTAGCGTCGTCATATCTGACTATAACATTACATATAGCCTATAACACGCTCTCACATGTTTATCTTTTAATAAACCATATTCAACAACATATAAAAATGAAATAATCTTTAGAGTAATTTGATAAAGCCGCAGCCATCATTACCAAGCGCGAACCATTGACAGTGAATGAAACGAAGCGAACTTAGCCTTCAAGCCGTAGTGTGACATGCGTTAACCAATGGTGTAAACGAAATCATAGATGACGCGCCATGGATTTTTATTTAAAAGAAAGAACGTAGCTTATGTTTGTATGTAGGTCTAGGCAATTTATATTCACAATACTTAACTAATATTATTTTATTGCATTTGTATTAGTTGTTTGAAGAGTTAAAAAAAAAATCGGTCGGTCTTAACGCAAGTTTACAACCGGCAAGTTGGTCGGACTAAAAGGGAAAAAAAAATAATTATTGGGTCGGTACTAAATTGACAGGGTCGGTCAGGTTACGGCAAACAAGAATATTTTTAAGGATGGCCTTATTGGCATCCTAAGAAGACGGGGCTGAAAACATGCGTATGCCACTTCTTCTTCTTCTTCTTATATAGGATTCCGGCAGTGTAGACGCTGCTGAGCGTATTACTGCCCTCCACAGGTCAGGGTTTGACTTAAATTCTTACATACAGTCCTGTATCATGCAAGAACTGAAGAACTGCCTTTGAGATCAGTTTATGCTCATCACTGTGACCAAACAAAGATAAAAGAGAAAAAGCCTTAACTCCAAGTCCTGTCAGTTTAATAAAGAATATATTTCTTTCTGCCCTATACTTTCTGCATTCCAGGAAAACATGCCCTACTGTCTCAAGACTCCCACATTCACACAAGCCAGAAACATGCTTTCCTACAATGCACAAAGAATAATTTAACCCACAGTGCCCCAACCTCAATCTACACATTTTAACTGAGTCCCTACGTGACAAAATGTTAAATGAACGTCTTTTCCTAACTTTAGGTTGTATGGAAAAGTAGTGTCTACCCCTAATTTCCTTTTCCCACCCTCTCTGCCATTCATTTATTAAACCCTCTTTAATTTGTTCCCTCAGTTCCACCCTCCCTAATAATACATGGACATCTACTTCTCTTCCTAAGCTCTCCTTTGCTATTTTATCTACCCGCACATTCCCCCTCACCCCAGCATGCCCGGGAACCCAGCAAAAACTGATGTTAGAATCAAACCTAATTCTAAAAAACACATTCAAGATGTCAAATACAATGTCAGGACGAGCTTTAGATTTTCCTACTTTTAAATTTTCTAGAGCAGCTGCAGAATCAGAGCAAATAATTACTTCTCTAGGTTTTACTTCCTCAATCCACCATAGAGCCCATAAAATTGCCATTAACTCAGCAGTAAGAACAGAACTTCCATTAGAAATACGTCGACCAATTTCCAACCCTAACAGTTCCACATATACCCCAAATCCAGCTTTCCCACTAACTAGATCTCTAGATCCATCTGTAAAAATAATCATAGTGCTCTCACTGATTGAATTAAGATATTCCTCTATTTTTGGTGCCACCTCACATTTATTTTTTCCTGAAGAAAACCAAACTCAACACACATTTCAGGCAGCACCCAATAGGGCATAGGTAACCAATTTGTGTGTTCTACAATACCTCCCTGATCCATGCTCATCTTCCCTGCCCACTTATTTATTATGACAAAAAAATTATTGTATCTATTATCTCCAGAAACCTCTTGCAACAGACACCTTGCGTATGCCACTTCCCACACGAAGGTTGTGATCTATAAAAAAAACTTGATTGTGCGCACCTGTAAGTAGACTCTGACCCATGCGTACGCACATTCTGGAGATAATTAAGGGGAATTGGTGACACAGATGGTGAGGTAGTGAACTGAAATCAGATTGAAGAAAGTAAATGTGACAAGAACGATAATAAGTATTGATGCCACACACACATTTAATTTCACTCCATATCAACGTTAGATCCACGTTATCATGACGATGAAATCCAGCAGTGTTATTTGTGCTTGTACTGAGTGATAATTGTTTCATTTACATCTTGTAAAATCCAATCTTAAATCAAAATCCATTTTAAATATTTAATCAGCGCTATCTCACCATTAGGGTTGGGTATCGTTTCATTTTTATCTCGCAGAGGCATAGGCGCGCCTGCACAAACGAGCGCTGTATTAAATAGTCCTTTAATACATTGTCTACATTAATAATATAATACAATTCAATATGTATATCCCACATTTCATGGTGCAGTTAATATTACTAGGCTATCGTTACAGTAAATCCATTGTAAATGATGGGAATTTGTAGACGGAAAAGCCTTCTGACTGTATCGTTGCGCACAGTGTTTCTCCTGTTTGTCAGCGCTGTTTCATCTGCCTTTAAACTGGTTTAAATCACTGAGACATTTGTGTCCCTCGCTGAATTCAAGCGCTTCTCACTGGATCTCGTAACCGAGGCCGATCAGAGTAAACCCATCTGCTCTAGTTAGCTCGCGCTGCGGTTTGGACTTTGAGCCGAGCAGATAAATGGTCCGTGTGGCACGCGGTTCAAATGAGTTTCGTTCTGCTTTTGGCGCATAAACATTATCGAACATTTATCGACCTCTTGATATCGTTTTATCAAGAAAAATTATATCGCGATAATTATCGTTATCGTTTTATCGCCCAGCCCTACTATAAACTAATGCTCCCTACATATAATATGATTATCTGTTCCACAGGCAATGTTCAGCCCCACTCATATTCCAGATCCTGTCCAGTTTACAGCTCCAACACAGGTACACAGTGACCATCATCACCCTAACATTTAATCTATAATTTGGTTCTTAGCTGAAGTTCACTTTGGTCTCAGTCATGTGAAGTTTGTCATCAGGAACACAATATATGAGCAGATGGATCTAACTAGCCTACTACTCAAACTCATTTTAGAAGTGTTTTAAATCAGATATTGTATCCTATGACGTCTGTTGTGGTTAGAAAAGGCTTTAACGGGATGTGTTTTAGCATAATTAGCTTGCCACTTCGCTGGCCATAGCAGGGAGAGTCATAGCAGAGGTGATGGCTGGTTTTCTTTTGAATCTGAGGGACCAGTGGTTACATATTAGATCACAACCTGGTCTAATACATATTGATTAAAGGGTCCTCAAATTGTCTATAAACTAATGCTCCCTACATATAATATGATTATCTGTTCCACAGGCAATGTTCAGCCCCACTCATATTCCAGATCCTGTCCAGTTTACAGCTCCAACACAGGTACACAGTGACCATCATCACCCTAACATTTAATCTATAATTTGGTTCTTAGCTGAAGTTCACTTTGCTCTCAGTCATGTGAAGTTTGTCATCAGGAACACAATATATGAGCAGATGGATCTAACTAGCCTACTACTCAAACATTACCTTACATACTGAAATCCACTGCTTCATCAATCCATTATTTAATCAAAATGTATATCCCTGTTTGTTCCCTACATTTACTATGTGTGTCTGTTTCACAGCAATGTACAGTTACTCCCAACAGCTATTGTTTTTACTGGATGTATTGTGCACCTCAGCTGTGCTGTTGCTGTTTTCATTGCTGTGCTGCTCAATAATGGAATAATAACCATAATTTAGGTCAAAATTGAAATCACAATTATTTAGCCTAAACCAGGGGTTCTCAACCTTTTCTCCCCCATGGCCCACCTAGACATACCTGTAACAGAACAGGGCCCGGTAAATAGCCTATTGTTAACATGTGAATGTTAGCCTCTGCATGTCTCTAATAGGGATGGGCATTTCAAGCAAAAATAATATTCGAAAATCGCTGGGATCTATTCGATTATTATTCGAAAATCGCAGCCCTCCTGGCATTCCGTTTCAAATCAGTAGGCTATGCCAGTTATGTAAATATCAGGAGTGTATTAAACAAGCGGCAACCTCCCCGTCTCTCTCTTGAAACCAACACGGAAGTGAGTTAAACTGCAATTCATTGACTGGCCGCTTGAGGCTGGCTGCAGAAGTGAGTCAAATCTGTATCTCCCCCATGTTAAAATTACCAACTTTACAGCAGAAAAAAACATGTTTACAGCCTGGATCTCTATGTGGCTTTGGTCTATACAGCTAATTTTGCCATTCATAACAACTGTGAGGGGGGTGAATTTTTTTATAACTCATCCATTTAGTTGATTAATATTTAAAGTTCTGCATAATTAAGGGTGTGTCCACTTTTGAGTGACAGGTGGATTGCCGCTGATGTCAATGCTAGCCGTTTGTTTGCTGTTAGCCGCGTCACTACTCACTTCACCTCAGCAAATTTTAGCTGCTGAACTTGCCATCTCTGCAGTGTTTGTGCTTTTTTCGGGATTATTTCATACAATTTAATACACCCATTACTTCGCCCACGGCTTAGGATTCCGTTGTTGTCGTCGAGTATCGTTCGAGAGAACAACCAGCGCTGTATTTCAGTTGTTTTCCTCTGTGAACATGCACTAATGGATGTCTGACAATTTCGTTGGTTTTTGGAGTTTTCAGATTTAAAAACGTCTATAGATATAAAGGCTCGTTTGTTCTGCTCTCACGGAACAGATAGATTATAATATGTTTATGTACAGTCAGATGAAATCCTGCAGGTGTCGCCGCTTTCTCCGTCCATGCAATAAATGCACATCCTTGAATGAGCGCGGATTTTCTAGCGCATTTACTTGAACTTCATAGGTAATACATCTATGGTTTAACCCATTTGAGAGGCGGCCAAAATCAGAATTTAAAATGGACTGAATAAGCTCTCTACGAACTTGACGAGCGATTCCGCGCTGACGGACCATAGACTATAAAAAAAGAATGACTGACATGTAACTGTTATGCACATAAATCACTGTCAGACACACTCTCTCAGAATAATAGTTAAGTTACTGCATAATACATTTTCAACTAGCAGAATAGTACAGAATCACGATACACAGTCTCACTTGTAGCCATGTCTTTTAATAATATTTCGAAGGGCAAAAACAGGAACTTTTCATTGGCTTTACATCATCAACTGTCACTTTAGCGCGAGGCCCTGTGCAGTCTCAGACTTAGTACTTTCCATAGGGTACTTTCAGTAGCATATACTATAGCATTACCTCCCAAGCCTGAGCTAACTCGATCACGTCGAGCGGTGAGCCGCGAGCGTGGTTTCATAGCCAGGCTCCTCCAGCTTCACCCACGCCCCGCCTCTTTGCCCATTTTCTGTTATCCGAGAGTGACGCAAGCCAAGGTGACGCGAGGCCAAGATGGCGACGGCCGACGGCCGACTCCGCCCACTTTAGGCTTCAAAAATGCTCTTCAGAAACCTACGGGTGACGTCACGGACACTACGTCCATATTTTTTTACAGTCTATGGTATTAAAGCGTCACAGGATTTCTCGTCGCGGTGAAATGCTGTCTAGCGATATCAGTATAAAGTTGCGTTTATGTCAAAACGTTTTACTTGCATAATATTATTTTGTAATCACATACGTTAACGCACGCATCCACGCGAACCAGATCTGACGTCATCCTGACGAACACAAGCATACATTTGCTGGTTTGTGATGTGCTCTGCTATGCACACTGCTGCCTAAGTTGTTGGTGACTAGTATGGTGACTGTTACGACCCTGAGGGTCGTTTCTGTGTATTCTTTGTTTCTGTTCCCTTGTTGGTTGTGTGTCTTATAGGCCGATTGGTGCAGCTGATTGGTGTGGTGATTCAATTGGACATTATGACAGCCTGCCCCTTTAAAAGTGGCTGGTTGACGTCATTTGAGAGCTTCGCTCTTGCTCGTTTTGGGGATCACTTTTCGTTGTCATCCAGCTTTCGATCCTGCGAAAACAGCTGATTGATGCGCAACAAGCTACCTTTATTTGCCTAAGTAATTGACATTGAAACCTGTGATATCATGCATGGTTATGTGGTTAGAGATGGTGTCCTAATGTGTAAATGCCCACTGGGCAGTGGACTTTCTGATGAACCTGTCTTGCAGGTGGTAGTGCCATCGTCACTGCGGAAAATGGTGTAGACAACTGCTCATAATGATGCGTTACTGTTGTAGACACAGCTAGATGTTCGGTAAACTAAGTGAATGAATTACCATTATCCTGTTTGCTGCTCCTGTGTTCTTAGAGTTTATGACTGTGTAAAAGAGTCTTGAAGTCCAGAAGTTGAATTGAATCAAACTCCAGCAAGACTTGTGGCGTGATTCGGACTTGGGAGCATGATTCTGATTTCTTCTCTTTTTGTTTTCTTTCTTTTTGTTTTGTTTTCTTTTTATATCTGAAGCATGGCAAGTGAACCATCATACTGGATGTGGAAACGTAAATCCAGGGCAAGAGTAAAAGAGCAATTGGATACCATTCAGTCTGAATTTGATGTTCTGGATGGAGATAATGTCATTGAAGAAGATGGAGTCATTGAAGAAGATGGAGTCATTGATGAAGATGGAGTCATTGAAGGTTATCCATGTGATGTTGAAGAGATCGGTTTATAGGCAATTTTGTCTGATGACGAGTATTTGATCTTTGATTCTGATTCTGAGAGTGAAACAAAGATAAATGATTTAGAAGATAAATTGACAACATGGGCAATCGAAGAAAATGTTACACACAGTGCTTTGAACAAATTATTGTGAATTCTGAAGTGCCATCACCCATCGCTGCCATTAGATGCTCGTACTCTTTTGAAGACCACACGATCTGAAGTAATGGCTCTCCAAGAGAAGGCTGGCGGGACATATCACTACTTTGGGATCCTGCCATCGATGAGGTCGACCCTAGAGGCATATCGCAGTAACTTGACCAGTGGAATGTGCCTTAAACTTCAGATCAATGTCGATGGCTTGCCATTGTTTAGAAGTTCATCAACTCAATTTTGGCCAATACTTGGGTTTGTCCAAAACCTCCCCAACCATAAGCCATTTGTGATTGCCCTTTTTGCTGGAAATGGGAAACCTGAACTTTATGAGTACATGGAGGATTTTTTTGAGGACACCAACAATTTGGAGAAGGGCTTCTTCTTCAAAGAAATTCAATTGTCTCTTTAAGTTGGAGGCCATGGTTTGTGATGCACCAGCACGTGCGTTCTTGAAGTGTGTTAAAGGCCACACTGGTTATTCGGCGAGTGAAAAGTGCACCCAAGAAGGTGAATACTTGAATAACCGTGTGTTGTTTTCCCCATCACTGATGCACCCCTCCGACGAGATGAGGACTTCATCGACATGACTGATGAAGCTCATCACCTTGGGTCCTCACCCCTTCTTGCCACCTCTTTAGGCTTGGTCAGTGGTTTCCCTCTGGACTTCATGCACCTTGTCTGCTTGGGAGTCATGAGGCGTCTAGTTTACCTCTGGCTTAAAGGTCCATTGTCATGTAGGCTCTCAAGTGGACAGGTGAATATGCTCTCTGAACAATTAGAGAACGCAAGGATATACACCAGTAGAATTTAACCGGCGGCCAAGAACACTGAAAGAGATAGACAGGTGGAAGGCGTCCGAGTTCCGGCAGCTCCTGCTTTACACTGGGCCTGTGTTCCTGAAGTCCTTTCTGCATGCAGCAGCTTACAAGCACTTCCTGCTTTTTTTTGTGGGAATATTGATCCTCTCTAGTAAAAAGCTGTTTGCCACCTACACAGACTATGCAAACAATGCCCTTGTTCTCTTTGTGCAGCACTTCAGGAAGATGTATGGTGATACCTAAATTTCTTACAATGTACACAATCTTGTGCACCTTGCCCAAGATGCCAAGGTGCATGGAACACTGGATTGTTTCAGTGCGTTTAAGTTTGAGAATTTCATGAAGACTCTAAAGAAAATGGTTCAAAAGCCACAATCTCCCTGCTCCCAGGTAGTGAAGCGGGTCCTCGAGAGGTGTACCACCCCAGTGCCACGGGTGGTAGGCTTGGGCCTGAGAAGGGAACATGTAAATGGACCACTGCCAGCCATGTTTCCTGATGCTGTTCAGTACTCGGTGTACAAAACAGAGCAATTCACACTGAAATTAGACAGGGCGAACTGCTATGTCAGTATAGGGGGTAAAGTGGCCAAAATTAGGAATATCATTTCAGACAACAAGGACATTTACCTACTCTACTCAACCTTTGCCCAGCAATCAAGTTTTTTTGAGTACCCTGAACCCTCAACAGTGTTTGGTGTGTATTTGATGGACAGTCTGTCAAACTCGACACAGCTGTGTAATGTTGGACAAGTAGAGGAGAAGCTTTATGTAATTCCTCATGGACAACAGTTTGTTGCTATGCCCCTGTTACATGTGCACTGAGTCCAGTTTAAATCATTTCAACATGTTGCCATGGGTCAGCAGGTTGTCTTTGAGTGACCCAACTGTTTCTGTTATAATCAGTGGCGTTCCTAGCCTTGATTGCGCTATGGGTGAGCCCCCCTTTGCTGTATGTGGTTGTATATGAAATGTGTCTAAAATCCAAATAATATTGCTCTACTTAGAATAAAAGTTGACTCTTCATCTTCATCCCTCAAATAGAGGGAGACTATAGTTACAGCTTTTCTTCTTAGGCCTACTGTAGTCTTCTGTGTTGTAGTTGTGCTAGTCGGTTAAGCTAGTCATAGATTTGTTATGTATTGTTGTCTCTCAGCAGTTCTGAGTACTTTGTGGTGCACTTATCTATTTCATGCACTTGTTTTACTGCTATGTATGTTCAAGAAGTGCAGACACATATATTTTCAAGTTTCATGTTTTATTGTCATATACTCATACATGAGAAGAAGCTGCTTCTGTGAACTTTTGATTTTTGTTCAGCCCATCAGTAAAAATATCTTCCAAAACAAAAAAAAACTGGTGGAAAGTTGCCTTTGTTCTTTAGGCAGGGTTTAAAATTAACGATTAGTTGTAGATCGTTTGCAAGTTATGGTAATATTATACTAGTGTGAACATTGCGCTTTCATCACGTTAGCACACTATGATCACAGTCGTTATGTCTCGTCAAAATTCACTGATGAAGGAAGGTTCGCTTTATCCCAGAAAACTCGTTTTACTGAGGCTATAAGCCTAGACTAAAACTGAAGAGATTAACTTAGCACTAATCATGTAGTGGTGTTCTATGTTCTGATGTTACTCATTGTACTTTCTATGTTGATGTTGTGATATAGAATTAATTGGTAACATACAGTACTAAACATTGCCTACAGACTGCTTTGAAAGTCTCAGTAAGAGGTGGGGCCTGTCCTGCCAAACCTCTGATCTGAATACAGACAAAGAGGAGGTGCCAGTAGTTCACCAGCGGAGAAAGTGAGCATCATATGTTGTTTGACTTTTTGATCATCCTCTTTGTAATCACAAATAGAGTGTCACCCAAGTCATATTTCTCTCTGTTCGATGTGATCAATATGAAAACTAATCTTTGTAAAAACTTTTCATTTACAGACCATCGCAACTTAGATCACCATCACCACCATCATCCCCTGCATCGTTCCCTTCATCAGACACCCAAAATGCACCACAAACATCAGAGGCAAAGAAGAAGAAGAAAACGCACAACAAACCATCCAAAAAAAAAAAACTCCTCCCCCTCCCCTCCTACCTATGGCTGGAAACAACATCAGAGCTGGCAAGTGGGATAACTATTTTGACCTTAAGTTTCCATATGTCCATTAGAAAATTAATTACACGCTCATACTTGTAATTATGCCTGATAAGAATTTGTAATCTTAAAAAAAAAAAAATCCTTGTTTTTTTAAATGGCCTTGACAGTGACAAACAGGGAGCAGCCTTCTCTAGCCCACCCAAGTTTCCATCAAAGGAGCAAGCCTAGTAAGATATTTTATGTGTATAATGCTGCACTTCTCATACAACGAATATCAAATCTTATGGTTGATGTGCCTTTTGATCTTTCAGTTTTAACCTTTTTTAATCTTCCAGTAAGAAGAACGCTGACCCACCCTCCCACCCCTCGTTTAACTTTTCCAGCCCATCCCACATCATCGTATAGTGAAGGTAAGTGTCCCCTCTATAGTAAAATGCATCAGGTCCCAAACTCAAGCAGACACAGTGTACTGCACAGGTCCACAGCGCATACCATAGTTTGATGTTCCAGATATGATTTTTGAGTTTATATTAGTAGTGTGATCAGTAAGCCAAGGTTTTCTGTCTTTCCAAGAGACCGCAGTTAATATTCGAGCAGAGGCGCCGGGACTGGAGGACTCGAGGACTGAAGGCTTTCCTGACTGTAAGCTATTTAAGACGCAGACCAAGAACACACTGACACACACACTAACACACGCACTCGCAAACTCACACACAAAGACACAGAGAGCACAGCACAGTTCTATGCAAAGTGGGGAATGACAGAAAAAGTTTGAGAACCACTGATGTAGAGTGACACTGGGTTAGCTCTGCTATTTTGACCTGGGTTAAGATGAGTTGCTGCTGATAGAAATGTGTGGCAATTACTCAGCCCACTGACATTAGTTTATCTAATTGTGATAAACTTGGCTTACTGTTCACTCCAATAATTTAGTTTTTCTGTATTTTCTAGTGACACCGGATAATAACGAAGGCCTGTGTGCTTTGCAGCAGCCTCCACGCCACCCTCTTCCAGAGGACTAACGATAGTAAGATATTTTACATCTGATGTATGATACTGCACTTATACTCAGAACATCTATAGTATCTATAGTAAAAGTATAAATTTCAGAGTAATTCAATAGCAAATGAAGTATGGCCAGATTTTAAAATCAAGCTGGATCTGGGCCATTTGAGGCCAGTCAGCAGGAGGAAACCTGCACCAATATACAAGGAAAGCAGAAACCGAACTGTGTGTAACCAGCATTAATGTGTTTTTCCATTTAAGTGATTACATCAGTGAATGAGAACCTTCTTCTTACTGAATGTAAGTTTCCATTAAATATGTGATGCATTTGGGTCTTTAAACTTGTGGCTATAAGCACACTTGAAAAGTTTGAGAGCAAAAAGCCTACTTCCTGTTTGGCAGTTTCACCATCTAATTTTATCATTTCATAGTGACAACCGTTAATTGGCAGCAGGAAGCCGAAAATGAAGGGCTGGGCTCTCTTGAACGTAAGCTATTTAGCATGCAGACGGAGAACACACTGAGACACGCACACACACACACAAAATACACAGCACAGTCCTTTACAAAATGGGGAATGACAAAAATGACAGAAAAAGTTTGAGAACCACTGCTGTGGGGTCACTCGTTTAGCTCTGTTAGTTGGAACTGGGTGATGCTGTTCTTCTGTGCCTTTTTCTGTATTTCCTAGTGCCACAAGATGATTGGCAGCAAGACACAGCCAGTGATGAAGGGATGTGCTCTCCTGAATGTAAGTTAATTAACACGCAGACACAGAACAAAGTCTGTAAAACAACTTTGTAAGCAATTAAAGCTGTGTCACACACAGACACTCAGTGCGGTTACATGACCAGTCCAGTCTAGTCTAGTCATCTAGTCTGTTCTCTTGCTTAGTCTAAAACTACATACAGTCAAGTTAGTTTGACCCGAGAGCATGGTGGCTAGCTAGCAGGTATCTTTAGATTAAAGACAATGTTTCTACTAGGCTGAGACAGAGATAGCACTTGGTTGTCACTAGAGTAGCTGGCTGCCATTCAAACGGTCATTCTGACTAAATCTGACATGATGGGGGCGCGGTTATGACTCGGACCTAACTGCACGCGTTTTTGGGAGCTCCTGGCATTTTTCGTTTAAAACTTAAAAATCACCCTCACTTTTCATCGACACAAGGTTGACGTGCTTCATTGACTGTTGGTGGAAACGATGCCGTCCAAAAAACGCAAAAATAAAACTAAGTTGGTGAGTTCTCCGATTGTGAAGCTAGACGATGATGGGGATGCTAGTAGCGTTGCTAGCTCTTCAAGCTCCGTAAGCACTAACGTTAGTGATGCAACATGTGTCGATACATGTCAAAATCTGAATGTAATCCAGAAATTGGATTTAATGAGAAATGACTTTGCAACAAAGATTGATGGCGTCCTAAACGCGATACAGGATGTTAAGAAAGACGTAAGAGAATTTTCTGGACGCATGGATTTGGCCGAAGAGCGCATCAGCAGCATGGAAGAGGTGGTAAACACGGAAAAGAGCAAATTGGAGGAAGCTACTAAGCGTATTACCTTTCTTTCACGTAAGCTTGACGATCTGGAGAACCGTTCGAGGCGATCGAATCTCAGGGTGGTTAATCTTCCCGAAAAGGTTGAAAACCCGGATGCGGTGGCTTTTCTAGAAAAGTGGTTGTGTGAAACGCTGGGTCGCTCAATCTTCCCTACACCTCCCATTATTGAAAGAGCCCATAGAATACCAGGCAGACAGAACACTAATCGTCCCAGAGTGATGATTATGAAGTTTCTAAACTTCCAAGATGTGGTTCGAGTGATGCGCGCGGCCAGACAAAAAGGCCGAGTCATGTACGGCGATCAGGAGATCAAGTTTTTCCCGGATCTGTCTGCAGAGGTTCTTAGACAACGGAGGCGATTCGACGACATCAAACAACGCTTGAGATCATTGAATCTCAGATACGGAATAGTCTACCCAGCTAAACTGCGTGTCACAGTGAATGGACAGACCCATGAATTTGAGGACCCGTCGGATGCAGAAAAATTTCTTCAGGGAGTACAAAGCACAGGTGAATTATAATGGACTTGGTGAGAAGGCTAAAATGCTTGGCAAGGTTACCCAATACTGAAGGACATTTTTGATGCTGCAACTCTAGATACTTGTTTATCTCTTATTTTATTTATGTTTTCTTTTCTTGTGTTTTCTTTACGGGTGGTTCATAATCCTTAAAAGGTTGCCAGGAGTTACTCATAATTTGTTTCCTTTAGTAGGTTTTTTTTTGTTTTGTTTTTTTTGTTTTTGTCTCTCAGTTCAGTGCTTTTAGGTTGTCTAATTGCTCCTTCCTTGAGGATGGATCAGTGTGGAGACATATCTGTATCCCAAAGTGTTAGAGTGGGGAGGGGGAGGGCTCAAGCTGTCTTGTTCGAGTTGACAGCTAATGTAAGGTGTTCGTGGCAGGTGTTTGAATATATGTTTCTGTTTTGTTCTAGTTCTAATGTTAGCTTCTTTAGTGAGCACATACGGCGGATAACTTCGGCATCTATAATTTACTTGTTTTTTCATGTGTATATAATAGTTTACATGCTAATGAGAGTTAAAGAAAATCACACAAATTAAGCTTAAGCTCACCTCCTGGAATGTAAGGGGGATGATTCGATTAGTTAAACTCAAACAGGTTATGACGCGGATTAAACAAATGGAGTCTTCAATAATATTTTTACAAGAAACTCATCTTCTCATAGAAGAGCTACCGAAAGTACAAAGAAGATGGCCTGGTCAGGTCTTGGCTTCGTGTTACACATCCCATTCTAGAGGGGTATTGATGTTGATTCACAAGTCTGTACCCTTTAAAGTAAATAAATGTATTACAGACAAGGCAGGCAGATACTTAATAGTACAGGGAACATTTATGAATAAAGTTATTAACTTGGTTAATATATACGGCCCAAATGAAGATAATCCAGTGTTTTTTGAAAAGCTTTTCATATTGATTGCCTCTCTCCATGGAACAGTTATAATGGCAGGTGACTTTAACTGTACCCTGGACCCACTGCTTGACCGTTCCTCAGGGGCGGATGGCTCCCATTCTCAAAGTAGGAGGAAAATTAAACAGTTCATTAAGGATTTAAATTTGTGTGACCCCTGGAGAACTCTGAATCCATTAAAAAAGGAGTTTTCTTGTTTTTCGTCACTTTCTAAGACATCATTACGAATAGATTATTTTTTAATTTCGCTCTCCTTATTTTCTAATATAGACAGTTGTGTTTATGACAGCGCGGTTTTGTCAGATCACTCCCCCACGTCACTATTATATATAGATTCAAAATTACATAAAGGCTCCCCTAACTGCCGCCTAAATCATAGATGGTTGCAAAATTCTGACTTTATAAAATTTATTGGTGCACAAATTGATTTATACTTCGCGACAAATATTGATCAGACTTCTGCAATTATTAGGTGGGAAGCCTTTAAGGCATTTATCAGGGGCCAAATGATTAGCTATACCAGCTCTAAATTTAATAAATTTAAACAAAAAATGATAAATTTGGATGCTGAAATAAGAGATTTAGAGAAAGAGATAAAAATAGATAATTCTAAAAAACTTAAACAAAAACTATTAGCCCTTAAAGCGGAATATGAGGAACTCTCTTCATTAAAAGCCGAAAATAGTATATTAAAATTGAGACAAACTTTTTATGATCAGGGGGAGAAACCTAGTAAATTATTAGCCTGGCAGCTTAAGAAATTAGCTTCAGAAAGAACCATTAGTGAAATCAAGAATAGTGAAGGGAAAATTACTTCAGATCCAGGAGAAATTAATAACATCTTTGTGTCATTTTATGAATCTCTATATCAATCAGAATTTCCTGCAAGCCCCTTTAATCAAAATATCTTTTTAGATGGATTGAACATTCCCACTATTTCGGAAGAGACTAGACTGGATCTTGATAGGGAGTTAGAATTTGAAGAAATTGTTAATGCTATAAACAGTATGAATAGTAATAAAGCGGCGGGCCCAGATGGAATTCCAATGGACATTTATAAGGAATTTAAAGAGAAATTAATTTCACCATTATTAGATATGTTTACGGAAGCCTTTCAACAAGGTTGTCTGCCACCTTCATTAAGAAGTGCTTTGATCACTCTTATTCTAAAACCAGAAAAGCCACCCATAAAATGTGGCTCATATAGGCCAATCTCATTATTGAATTCAGATGCTAAAATCATTGCTAAGGTACTGGCAATGAGACTTGAAGAGGTTTTACCCCAATTGATACATCCTGATCAAAATGGGTTTATTAAAAACCGTCAGGGGTTCCATAATGTTAGGAGAGTACTTAACCTAGTACATGCGGGCAATGATGATCCAGATTTGGCTATTCTGTCTCTCGATGCCGAAAAGGCATTTGATAGACTGGAATGGCCATATTTAATGGAGGTATTAGCCCGATTTGGATTCGGTGACTCTTTCCGCCGTTGGGTGGAAATCCTTTTAATTGATTCATCTGCAATGGTACTTACTAATAATCTAATCTCACCCCCATTTAAAATTACTCGTGGATCCAGACAGGGCTCGCCGCTTTCTCCTCTTCTTTTTGTAATGGCTATGGAGCCCCTAGCAGTAGCAATAAGGTCACACCCTACAATTCGGGGTATATATACCGAAAGTATAGAACATCATATCTCCTTATATGCTGATGATGCTATTATATTCTTATCAGAACTTGAAAAATCCATTCCAGCTCTCTTAGAAACTATAGGTCAATTTGGAAGTTTTGCTGGGTTTAAAATAAATAAAGATAAATCGTCAATTCTGTTTCTTAATGAACAAGATAGATTAAATCCAAAGATGTCTCACCCATTTGTAAATGCAGTAAATGGATTTAAATATCTTGGACTTAAAATAACTCCTAAACTGAACCTTCTTAGCCCGGCTAATTATAATCCTTTGTTGGCTAAAGTATCTGAAGAGACAAATCGTTGGATGACATTACCTATTTCATTAATGGGTAGAATAAATGTGATCAAGATGAATATTTTGCCAAAATTCTTATACGTTTTCCAATCAATACCCCTCCCTCCGCCTCCTGGGTTTTTTCTAAATTTAAGAAGACTTCTCTCTAGGTTTATTTGGGGTAATAGGAAGCCAAGACTGAGACTCTCTTTACTTTACTTGCCATATGAAAGAGGAGGGCTACAGTTGCCTAATTTTCTATGGTATTACTGGGCAGCTCAGTTGAGAGCAGCGATGTTTTGGTTTTCTAAACAATCAAACTTATCATGGTTACAGGTGGAAAAGTTAACTACAAAAGGCTTGTCACTCGATAGTTTTTTATATTCAGCACCACTCAAAGTACTTACAAAAGGAACAGACAATCCATTTGTTAAAAATACTATTGCTATCTGGTATGAAGCCCATAAATATTT